>NC_047068.1:21514875-21537303 GCF_902459465.1 Asterias rubens | reverse complement strand
CTTTGACTGTAGGACTACCATTTAGACACCGTACTTCTAAGCCTTCAACCAAGTAAGTATCCATGTTGTGTGGCTCTCCCATGGTGTCCAGTCTAATGTGCATTCGTCTGCCCACGCCACATAACTTCTTCATCAGAGATTCACTGCAGAATGACACACTACTTCCAGGATCCAGGAATGCATAAGTCCAACATCATTTAACCCATGAGCAAGCCTCACACGAACTGGACGATAGCCATCGTACATTGGTTCTCGTTTTCGTTGTCACATGCTACGTTGGTATACTCACAACCGATGTTACTCCCAGCCATGGCACTTGAATCTCTCACGTTTCTTGAAAACTGTGCAGGCCTTGAAGTATCATTCTGATTTATGTGAAGAAGAGTAGGGTGTCGACCCCTGCAAACATCACATGTAGCCTTCCTGTTGCATGTCCTCTTCATGTGCCCCATCTTAAGACAACCAAAACAAAGACGCCGCTTTCTCAGAAACTCGATGCGCTCACTCCAGGGTTGTTCTCGCAATTTGGAGCATCCTATCAACAAATGTGAACCACCACAAAACCAACACACCTTGTCAACATCCTTAGCAGTATTGAGATCCGTAGTTTCACTTGTTGCCATGGTGATTTTAGGCCTGGTGTCACAACGATTGGCGGGTTTCTTCTGGTTTGTGGTTGACAAAGCATCTCTACCATAAACAGGGTCGTTAACCTTCTTGGACTCGAACCTGACAAATTCTACTAGATGATGAAACTTTACCATTTCTCCTTTGTACTTGCACTGCTGCACACGAGACCTCCATCTGTCGTGATAATTGTAAGGTAGCTTCATCACCATGGACTTGATGTTCTCACTATGCTCCAAGTACTGCAAACTACCAACGCATTTGACGGCACTCTCACACTCCTGAAGAAAGATTGCAAAACCATCGAGAGCCTTCGGGTTATCTGCCTTGATTTGCGGCCATGAAGCAGCTTTCTTGATGAATGCATTAGCTATCACCTCCGGATTTCCATATCGTTCTGTCAGCTCCTTGACGGCTGCTGCGTAACCAGTAGGGCCATCCAAATAGCTGTATCCAGTAACTATTTGGTGTGCCTCGCCTGTAGTAAACTGCTCGAGGTAATAAAGCCGCTCATCGTCAGTGTCACACAACTTAGCAATTCTGGCGCTAAACATCCTCATAAAGCGCTTATACTCAATCGCCTCACCGCTGAATCTTTCCAACTCGATTTTTGGTCGTTGCAAATGCCTAATCATCTCATTCACGGATTGACCACCCACGTCATCTTTAATCACTGCCACCCCATCTTGGTGGCTTGTGGGCTGTACATCCTCATCGACAGAATCTTGACGTTGTCTACCTGTGGACTGACGAGGCTGTGCAACACCATCAACGATTTGTTGTACACCACTGACATCAGGGACTTCTTGTCGAGGCTGACTTGCCGGTTGCTGTAACAGTGGAGTACCGGCGGTCTTAGGCTCAGGTTTTGGAGGTTGTTTATTTAGAGCAGCAACGTCATATTGATCTAAGAATTTCTCGAAGGAGTCCATCCAATGAGCTGCAGTCTCCGAGGCTTTCTCTGAACTTGGCCTTTCACCATCCCCTGTAGCATCTTTGGATATGTCAGGTTTGGTTTCTTTTACGGCTGCACCCGCATTCATATCAGATCCCCCATCCGAGGCCCTTGTAACTTCACTACAATTTCTGCTTGACTTTTCTAACTTCTCCAAGACCTTACATTTCGCCTCGGCACAGCAACTTCAGTTTTATCTCAATTTCTTCTTCTAGTTGTTTCAACTTCATCTTTTCAATCTCAAGAGCTTGCATCGCTTTCAAAGCCTTCTGGCGTGTGAGTAGCTCTACTTTCTTCTGCTCTTCTTCGATGAGTAACTGGGATGCTTTTGACCGTTTTGATGATCTAGATGATTTTGACGACATTGGAGCTTCTTGCTTGACCAACCACTCTTGAATCTTTTGGTTTACATTTGAAAGCCAGACCTCCTTATCCGTGTACCAATCCTCCTCAAATTGTAGACGTTCAACGTCACTCAGCCACTGGCAGTAATCATCATAACATTTCATGAACTCCTCAAAGACATCCATCCATTCCTTATATGCGTCCTTTGTTTCATCAAGAGACGGATTGGTTCCCAACTTGTCTCGAAGGGAATCAGACTTCAATTTAGCAGCTCTCCAAGCCTCTCCTAATCGCTTGTACTTGAACTCTTTATTATAGGCAGCACCTTTCTGTGTAGCTTTCTTCTTACGTTTGGACGTCATTGTCAATGCCAAATTACAACTGTCTTTTTGCTAATGATATAGTGGTCCAGCTCAAAGTTCGAATCAACACACATTTGTTGTTTGCTAATATCAGTTTATTGGATCCAGCTTCTCAATTCCAACACAAAACATCTACTTCCAAACTTCTGTAATCTCTATGAAACCGTGAAACTGTAAACCGCAAACCGCATAAACCGATTAGCTGTAATAAACCACAATAATAACACTTATAATATATTGTTTAACAGGAAATAAATAAACTTTGGAACAAATTAGCTGTTTTAAATCATTAATCCTTGCAGTGTGAAAGGGGGAACACAATTGGAAAAACAATAAATGTAGTACAATTGAAATTTGGAAAATCTACTACTGTGAATACTTGCACAAAATCCTAAAATGAGCTTCCAAAGTACATCAAAGTTTACTGATTAAAGGTCTCTCAAATCTCTGGAATGACAGTATCAAATATAAATAAGCACAGTATATTCCACATTTACTAAAATGAAACAAAGCAAAAGATTTAACTCACCAAAAGTAACAGCACAAATTGCCACACTGTCTGCCTGGCACTATAGACTTAACACATGATGTTCACTGTATGAACTCCTGTAGGCTAGTGAGCCACACCTTACCATGCTATAGCACTGCCAGAGGTCATGTTCACTCAAGCAGGCACAACTCATTTGGCATAAGTCTGCAACTCTTAAACTTTACAAAAACTCTGCTTGGCCTAGAATTTGGTCCTTACAGTCGGATTCACAACAAATCATTTTCATCCCTGGTAAGTAGTATAGGAGAAAGTTGGTTTTTAAGATACTGGGAGTTATGGCCAAACCCCTTAAAGACCTGCTTGAGTGAAAATGTCAAGTTGTGAACTTTGCTGAATTTCGTTTTCAAATGTTTTCAATGAACAAGGAAATCGAGTCACATGATTATAAATAGATTTTAATTGTGTAAAAAAACCATCATTTCGAATACCCTTTTCCAGTGCTCACTGCACTCTCAAAACGTCAAAGTTGGGAGCTCCAATTTGTAAAGCCGCTTTGTTGCAGCAATGGAGGTATAAGCAAAGCAAACTCCCACAAATGACGTCAGCGCATTGTCCTTTGACCGCGCGCCATCAATGGCAGAAGTGTTTTTAGTTTTCAAACCTTTAGGTGGGGCCTGATTTTTACACATATCAAGTTACATTAAAATGGTGAACAAGTGGCATTATAAACAAGTTAAAAAACCATTTCCGTTAAAAACATACCGCTCAGGTAGCTGTTAAACAAAATGTATGCAGACATGTTTACAAAATCAGTTGATTTAATCAATTTCCCCATCTCAATAAAAACCAAATCTCACCATTCCATCTCCTTCTTCCACTGCAAGCCAGGTATTGGCCATGAAGTAAAATGTTCTATCCGTACGTAGATCTTTGATCATGAGTCTATTCAGGTACCTGAATTGAATTGAAATGGTTTTAAAAGGAATTTAAATGGGCTTATGAGCGCTCTCAAACAATTTGCATCACTTCTGGGGGGTATACTCATTCATACCCAAAACAGTTATTACCCACCTCAAAAGCAAACGAAAACTTGGGCAACAAAAGTGACAGAATGCCTATTAAAAGCATGCAGGCGAAATCGCGTATACCCCCTGAAATGATAAAAATACTATTGAGAGTGCCCCTCACCGCGGTAAAAAATACAGCACATTGAAATAGGGTTAATTTATAATAACATCAATTCAGCCAGAGGCCAAAATGTTTACAAATATTTATTAAAAAAATACATAAAATACAAATGCACATGCGTACCAGGAGGGGTTCTTGCCCTGGTTGCCATGCCAGACCCGGACGTGATTCAGGTTACCAAGAGCAACGGGACTCGCCAGAAGGAAGGTGTCCACGCCCCCTTTCTGGAAGACCTTGCGTTTCGGGGTCTCGCAAGATGCGTGGAGCACTGTCGCCTTGCTCGCCACCAATCAGAGGAAGACGTTGCTGTAGTTTCCTAAAATTTGAAAACAGCCAATAAATATTCCCCGCACTAAATTGCGTAAATGGTTAGCCGGTGGTTCCCTTTAACCGACACTGACGGTGTACTAACAAAACCATGTGGCCAACATTGGGCCAACATGTGCTTTGCTATCTGGGTTTACAGGCCCAAAACCAATAATGGCTAGCCAACTTGAAACCGCAGCCAATTTTTAGCCACCGTTGGAGCAACATACACCAACATGGTTAGCTACACATGCCTCATGGGCTTTCAATGTAACACCAACAACAACTATGCTGACCTTTAGCCATCGTTGGTGCATCATCAACTTCAAACTTACTGCCAATGTTGGCTTCCGATCCACAACCAACAATGGCTCGACATCGGTAGCCAACCTGAAATCGTTTTAGTCAGCCATTGCATGAGCAATTGTAGTTTTAGTTTGATTAAAGGGTTTTGGGGCCTGTTGTTTTTGGTCACGGATGAACTCCTTATCACTGTGAATGAAGATGTATGTAATATAATTTACCTGTAGGTGTTTCAGCTTTATTAGTCATTAAGATTTAGATGGGGAAAAAAAAATGAAATTACAGAGCGATGTTTTCAGGAGAGTCATGTAAAAAAACTGGTGAACACCTTTTACCTTGTTAAAATAATTTTTGTCTCCTGAGTAAACAATAATTTAACCGAGACAAAGTCGAGGTAAATTATCAAGAACCAGGCCTCGGCGGGTTTAAACCACTAGTTGAAAACTGATTCAAAACACTTTGATTCCCATTCATAAATACCTTTTCGGTCAAAAACATCAACACTTTTATGGTCAAAAAGTAAAATAATGCAAAAATTATAACTGTTCAATGATTTCTTTCAACACAACACCCCTCCAGCTATGAAGTGGTAAGCCTTTCGTCGCCCTCGGGTAAACAACTCCTCATAAGGGAATGCTGAGCGCGTCGCGCGTATCGCATGATGAGGCACAACTGTTTCAGCCGTTGCTCTTGACCAATAGGAATGAAGAAACTGTCTTATAAGAACAGGTGCAAGCTCGCGTATCACGCCCATGTTTCAACACTTTTTACTGGTCATAAACAAGGGTTTATACACACCCACGTGACGCGCTCTCCAACAATAGGAATAGCAAAACTGTCTTCAGGTATTTATGAATAATTATTTTCTCTTTACATCCACACCATAAACAGTGCTCTTGATACATGTATATTTTCACCTGCATACCACAAACACAAACTTGCCAAGTACAATGATTTTTTTAAATGATTGAATTTATTCTCAACTTAAATTTATAGTACCGATGCCAATGTTTGACCCAATTACATAACTTTAGCAATTGGGGCCAACGTAGATAAGATCATCAATAATAATAACTGCGCCAACAGAGGGCCCACTGTGACTTCTCTTATCACAGGCCAATTTGGGCCAGGTATGGGCCAACATTTATTAACTTTCTTATTATGCCAACCGAGAGCCAGTGGTGTTGGTCCAGTGCACATGCTTTTAAAGAAGGAAGCTACAACTTTTTTTCTCACATTGGGTCATCGTCGGCCCAATGTAATTCAACCGACATCGACCATGTACCAACAAAACTACATATGTGCCAACATTGGCCCAAATTGTGCATGCTGTCTGGGAAGGCACTGGACACTAATTTCTCCCTTAATGTCAGATTACATGTAGGTATACAGCAAACAAATTTTCTCTTGCAAATTCGACAACCAATTAAGTCAAAGTTTTCACAGATTTGTTTTTTCATGCATATGTTTGGATCTAGAATACTTGTCTTTGACAATTACAAAAGGTGTCATGTGCCTTTTAGTGCTTACCTGCATTCCGTTTCAAACCAGTGTAGACTGTTATTTCATAGTGGTAGTGGTGACGAGGATCGTTATCTGGAAGAGGTGTAACGCCAGCCTGCAGGAAATGAAGCACAACAGTTATTACTGGTGGTGCAGGGCCAATTGCATTGAGCTGCTATGCAAATATCGGTAAGCAAATGTCTGTGCTTACTGTAGCACGAATTTGATTTTGAGACCTCAGAAGTAGATTTTGAGAAAGCACACAACTTCGTATGACAATGGTGTCTTATTCTTTAATATTATCTTGCAACTTCTACAACCAATTGAATTCAAATTTTCACAGTTTTGTTATTTAGTGCATATGTTGAGATACACCAAGTGAGAAGACTAGTCTTTAACAAAGGTGCCCAGTGCTGGTAAAGCTATCCATTTCCTCCCCATACCTTGCCATGCACTGTACATGTAGGAAGTTTTAAAGTTCAGTACAAAAATTTGAATTTTTATTATATGGGGCATGTGGTGTATTTCCAGGCTGGACCAGATTTTTAATCTGTGTCTCTATTGTATATTTTTCTTGTCGTAAAGTTTTTGTGCTGTTGTCGTATATCCGTAGTCTTTATTAAAACAATTTTTTTCCTCTTCTATTTTTAATGTTTGTAGTTGCTGGGCACCTCTGAAAACAGTGTTTCACTAATAGGTTTCCCTATAGTAGATAACAAATAAATAAAAATAAAAATAAATGAGCTTTTTTGATTTGCACTATTATTATGCATACATAAGTAACATCTATTCAAAGGAATCTGCCAGACCTTTAGTATGTCTCTCTTATCCGCTTTACGAGCCCAGATGATGACCAGGAAGTAGAGACAGAGGCAGCAGACCATGAAGATGAAGACTACAGGGTTCTCATGTAGCTTCAAGAAGGCAGAGTCAGACAGATCAATCTTATTGATGGGGATCTTGAAGCCTGAACCGAACGTTGTAAGATGGGTGCACAGGCACTGGGTCAATGCTGAGGTGCTGTTTTCACCAACCTGAAAGGAAAACAAAATTCTCTAGGAATATTTTGTCTTTTCATTGTAACTAGGTTACTTCTTTAATAGTATTGTGAAAAGACTTGTTGGCACTGTTTTACAATCCTGAAAGACAAAAAGACACATTTAGTGACAGTAACTTTTGCGATATACTGTTCAAAGACACAAGTGTCAAGACCAGCCCTCAAACATATACTCTGCAGATCTGAAAGATTAGGGGCCTTTCTCAAACCTGATGCAGGATAAAAGTAGAGCTTCGTATGAAGCACCCGGAGCCTAAGACTGAGCTGGAGCCCAAGCCAAGGTTTGAAAAAGGCCCCAGAGCTCGAGTCCAGTGCGCTTAATAACACACCAATATATTTTCCTGGAGTGTGCAGCAATTGATTCAATGTGCCTTCATAAAAAGCAGAAGCTGGGTTAATTTTTCTAAAGGGGCTACATCCACAGAGCTGCCAACTGTTGCATCTTGAATTCAGAAAGTAGTCCAACAATCAGGAAGATATTTAGAACTACATTCAATAAAGTAGGCAACTACATTGTAGTTTCCAGAATCAGGGAGACTTTTAAACTTGCTAATCAGAACATAAAAAGAATGGTTTATGTTCTGGGAAAATTCTGAAGAATCAGGGAGAGTTGGCGTCTCTGCATCTCTCCTGAAATCCCCCTCCCCTCCCAGGCTATGAACATTTTACCTGGCATCCCTTGCTTAGCCATTCATCTTCCCCATCGCTGATAGCAAGGCAGGTGAACAGAGATGGTGTGAAGATGTAACTCATAGGATGAAAGCGCTGGTCGGATGACATTTCCGATCCTTTGATGCTTGTACCGTCGTCCGAGATTGCCGTCACTATCTCATGGTTGATTCCGACATGTAGCACTCTGGGAGTATCACTCTGAGTGGACAGGTGACTGAAATAAACGATTGACCAAAATAATGGTAGATGGATTTCTGTTTGGGAAATAACTCAAAAAATTACTAACCATAAAACCTTACTTGGTTTAAGATGTTCCAGTGGTCTTGTGTTGTTCAAAAACTTTAAACAGTTCAAACTGTGTAAGTTTTCTCTTCTGACTTCAACTCTGATCTTGTCAACAAGTCTTGTGGTCTTAAGGATGTTTATGCCCAACTTGAGCATGAAAACCCTGATACTGCAAACTGAAATACATGTAGTTGTCTGCTCTGAATGCTCTCCTTTTATTCAACACAAAAATAGTAAATTTCTGACGAATGAATTTAAGAGAAGAGGTCCCCCCATGTATTCCTGGATTGATTGGCTGCATACTGCGCTGCAGCACCTTTATATGGTGATATGTAAAGGAAAAAGGGGTCATAATTCAAAACATAGCTCCACATACCTTGCAGGATAAATGATAATAACGTTAGAGTGCCATGAGCACCACTATGCAATGAATTTGAGTCCTATTATTAGAAGCCACTATTATTATCATTATTATATAAAAGTTACTCACATGTCAAGAATTTCACTTTGGAAAAAGCATCTCGTCTGGGAGTCGTTAGATATGGAGATATTTGACCACACTGTGACTGTCTGATGCAGGGTGCAGTTGAAATCATGAAGATCTGAAGATGTTAAAATAAATTTTAATCACAATACAGGAGTTAAAATGTATTTTTTTTAAACCTATGTACTGATCAAGTACAGAAAATACAATACATAAACTGCAAAGCTACAAAACATTAGGATAAAAAGAAGACAAATAAATGAACAATAAATAAATAAATTAACTTACTAATTAATCAATAAATCAATCAATGAATAATTAAATAAATAAATAAATCACTAAACAAATGAACAAACAAAACAAAATAAAGTCAATAAATATTCATAAATACCTCAGACAGTTTCGCTATTCCTATTCCTCACGTGGGTGTGTATAAACCTTTGTTTATGACCGGTAAAAAGTGTTAATTCATGGGCGTGACACGCAACCTTGCACCTGTTCTTATAAGACAGTTTTTTCATTCCTATTGGTCGAGAGCAACGGCTGAAACAGCTGTGCCACATCACGCGATACGCGCTACGCACACAGCATTCCCTTATAAGGAGTTGTTTACCCCGAGAGTGGCAGAGGGCTTTACCATTTCATAGCTGGAGGGGTGTTGTGTTGAAAGAAATCATTTGACAATTATAATTTTTGCATTTATTTTACTTTTTGACCAAAATGTGATGATGTTTTTGACCAATAAGGTATTTATGAATGGGAATCAAAGTGTGTTCAATCGATTTTCAACTAGTGGTTTAAACCCGCCGAGGCCTGGTTCTTGATAATTTACCTCGACTTCGTCTCGGTAAAATTATCAAGAACCAGGCCTCGTTGGGATTAAACCACTAGTTGAAACCTCTTCACCACACATTGATTCCCTTAGCTAAACAGAAAAGTAAGTAAATAAGTGAAACAGATATTTAAAAAAATATATGTTTTACTTATTTGTTTACTATTCTGTTTATTTATTTATTTACTTTATTTTCACAGAAGATCCAAATTAAAAAAAACAAGTCACAGCCACGTCCCAGAGGAACACCAGGCACTTCGTGACAGCATCCAAAACAAAGACAGCAAAAAAAAAAAAACTTTGTATACTGCTGATGGAATAAATGTCTGCTAACTTACCCAGAGATGGGTCTCCACTGTCCCTGAAGAAGACATAGAGAATGATTTGATAAGACCAGCCTGGCTTCATTTCCTCAGTACCCATTGATTGCACTGTCAGATCCAATGCATGATGGAATGGAACATCTAAAACAAACACATCAACAAGAGTGAGTAACATCAATTCAGTTCACTTCAATTCAGTTAAGTTCAATGGATTATCTAGAAGATATAGAGAATGATTTGATAAGACCAGCCTGGCTTCATTTCCTCAGTACCCATTGATTGCACTGTCAGATCCAATGCATGATGGAATGGAACATCTAAAACAAAAACATCAACAAGAGTGAGTAACATCAATTCAATTCACTTCAATTCAATTAAGTTCAATTGAACATTTAGAAGACTAAGAGAATGATTTCATAAGACCAGCCTGGCTTCATTTCCTCAGTACCCATTGATTGCACTGTCAGATCCAATGCATGATGGAATGGAACATCTAAAACAAACACATCAACAAGAGTGAGTAACATCAATTCAGTTCAATGGAACATTTAGAAGATATAGAGAATGATTTGATAAGACCAGCCTGGCTTCATCTCCTCAGTACCCATTGATTGCACTGTCAGATCCAATGCATGATGGAATGAAACATCTAAAACAAACACATCAACAAGAGTGAGTAACATCAATTCAGTTCAATGGAACATTTAGAAGATATAGAGAATGTTTTGATAAGACCAGCCTGGCTTCATTTCCTCAGTACCCATTGATTGCACTGTCAGATCCAATGCATGATGGAATGGAACATGTATGTAACATCTTTATGCCTACAAACTGTTTGTTTGTAGGGTTTGGCTACTGCTCTCTATCATATTACACCTTGAAAACTTCATTTAAAGGCACTGGACACAATTGAGTACTGTAAGTCTCAGATGAAGCTGTTAAATTTTAGTAGATAGTTTTGGTTCTTTTCAGTTCAGTATTTGTTACATGTTGGTACTTGTCATTTGTTGACTTCAGTATACATCAAACACCTCCCCCCCCCCGAAAACAAAACACCCCAAAAAACAATATCCCAACCGAGAGCAGCCTAACGCTGACTCTCTCCCATGCTATACCATTAACAATAAATTTATCAGAATCATAATATTTTGTCTTAATTTGTGATTATTGGTATTCCAATAGAGGTTTTAAAACTGTATTTCATGTACATGAGCGAAGCCAAGGAGCATGACACAAGTAAAATCAAGTACACTTTCAAAGACATAAATTACGTTTACGGAAGAATTCTTTTTACCAATGTCGTGTACGCGCATAGCGCCACCAACCGGTGCCGTCTGGCCAGGGTAGCCTGTAGTATCGCCATCTGTAGAGTTGACTGCATTAGGGTGATGAACACTGGCTATCCAGATCTCGATTGGACTTGACGTGTTGGTGACCACAATGGGTGACCCATCAGTCTCATTGGTCAGGGTAAGGGTGACGACCATTGAAGTCACGTCCGATGCACCGACAGCAAAGATCTTGGTGTTACGATTTCGCATGATAACCTTCAGGACAAAATACATATGAATCTTAAATACGGGACAAGCATTGCATGTGAGGTATCAATATTATTATATTTGGTTTGCGGTAACACTGTGTGTGTGTCTACTTGGCAGGGACAGAAACAGCCAATCTGACAGCATATATGTCTCAGGCATAAATGACAGGTATTTTTGTTGGGAAACCACCAACTACAGCCCGGTTCATACTTCCTGCGAATGCGAATGCGATACGAATGTTGATGTCACAAATTCGCAACGAAATTCGCACTGAGTTGAACCGTGTTCAACTCAATTGCGAATATCGCTGCGAAAGGAGGGTTGTGACGTCAAATTCACGTCAAATTCGCTTCGCATTCGCAGGAAGTATGAACCGGGCTTACCATATCTTAACAAAACCCCAAGTCTAACAATCAATGGAAAAAAATTTAAATCATACTTTTTGCGAGACTGCAGTTTGATTGTCCACAATGCTGAATATGTCCTCGTATTTAGGAAGCTGCACTGAGTTTCCTAATCCTGGGTCAAAATTTTCTGGAAATAAAAAGAGAGAAAAAAGAATCACTGAATGAAAGCACTCTTCCAGTCAGTTCTCAGGTGCCTTGTGTAAATTCCGATTAAAAAAACGACTTAAAAGTCAAATATCACTGATGGTTGTATAAAACATTCTTAGAAACAGCTCCCTATGAAGTAATGTAGTTTTGGGGAAAGAGGTAATTTATCACTAGAATATTTGAATCTGAGAAGACATTTTTTTAAGGCATCTGAAAGCACATAAATTTGACCAACAAGTTTTATTTTATTTCATTACTTTCTTGAAACTTTGTTGACCAATTTAGCCCAAATTTTACACAGATTTGTTATATTATTCTTATGTTGAGATACACCGTGTGAAAATACTGGCCTTTGACAATTACCAAATTGTGTCCAGCACCTTTAGACAAAAAAATATACATGTTTGAGGGGGGGGGGTGCATTTTTTTCAAAAGGGTCATCCGACACATTTTTGTGGACAACTGACTGGGCTTTTCCTTTTCGTCTTAGATTGTTTAAAATAATTTATCCTCTTTTGTTTGTAAAATAAGAAGAACAAAACGAGGCGGTCACTAAAAAGGAAGTGGGTGGGGGCGCAAAATGTTTATTTTCTTTTGCCTTAACGCTGAAGTCACCAACTCACATCTGCCAACACTAATTGTACAATCTATTTCTCAAGTGATAAGATACTTACTGTCACTCAGCCAGAGGACGGGAGACCTTGCCAAGATGAGGGCTGACTTAGATGAGTTGACTGTTATGGCTCTCTGTCCTAGAACCATCTTCTTTGTTATACTCTCTGCCAGCCGATCAACTACCTTCTCAGACGTCTCCATGTTCTTAAGACCCTGCCCAAACAAACATTTAATGATAACCAATAATCAAATAATAAACAACAAAGGAAACTGATTTGTGGTTTATCATTTAATATTTGATATCTGATAGGGAAATGCTGGCTACAAAGGGAGGATCTGAAAAAATATCCTTGTGGCCTACCCTAAGTATAATTTTGTTGACACATTCTTCAACCAGTTCTTCTGTTCCTTTTTATGTTCGACAAAGCTGTGAACATAATATCCAGACATACATGTAATTTGTACACCAGACCTTGTGAGTTGGGCTATGCCTCATAAACAAACACTAAAAATTACTTACTGCATCCTCAGTTGTGCTCTCATCTCTGGTGCTATGCTGGGCTTCCACAACGTTTTCTGTAAAACAACATTTTTCAAGAAGACTAAACTCAAAGGTGAAACACTCAAAATTACACTTCATTGTTTTTAAAAGTGTGGGTACTGTTTACTGAAAATGAAGTGATGTCTGACGCATTTCACTTTATTTTAATTTAAAGATTTTTACTTAGGTTTACTTGGAAAAATCTTTCAAAGTACTTGTAACTTTGTAATGAACAGAATGTAGGAGACCTTTGAATACAAAAGATGAAGCCAGGGTCCAATCTGCGCGCCTACAATGTCTTGTCCCCTGTCTAAAGCAACAGTGACAACTCATACTGTCAGGCAGGATAATTGGGAGGGGGGGGGGAAGTAGAGACATTTAATTCAGTACAAGAGCTGACCTACATGTAGACTTCATCAGACTATTCAGGTTACTAAAGTACACTTGTTCAGATTTTTCAGACTAGAGTAGGAAGAATATCGTGTCTAATGTATACACAAAAGGGGGACAGCCTAGTTTGCTCTTCAAACCTCCATTTAGAAACAATGGATCTAACGGTAAAATAGCAAGAAAATATGACAGCTATTTCCCCCCCCCCCCCGAAAAAAGAAAACCTGTAACTTTCCATGCTTACTGTAGCTGAAAAATTTGCTTTTTGGTGTAAGCGTTCACTGTTGATTTGCATTGTGACCGGAAGGTTAGCATCCCCTTTCATGTGCTTATGGATTTCAGCGCTATGAAAGGAAAACTCAGAGTATGCAAAAAAATAAACCTTGGGCCCAATTTTATGGTCCTGCTTTTAATAAGCACAATTTTGCTGAAGTAAAACAATCCTTGCTTAGTAAAATCAGATTACCAGTCAAGAGTCCACTCCACTTATGCTACGTAAACAACAGCAAAATACCAGTCACAAGCAATGTATATGGCATGGAATTTTGGCCAGGAACATGTGTAAAATAAGCAAGCTATTTTTGTGCTTAAGCAAATATTTTGCTTAAAGGCAGTGGACACTATTGGTAGTTACTCAAAATAAAACCTTTCTTGGTGACGAGTAATGGAGACGGGTTGATGGTGTAAAACATTGTGAGAAACGGCTCCCTCTGAAGTGCCATAGTTTTTGAGAAAGAAGTAATTTTGATTTCGAGACCTCAAGTTTAGAATTTGAGGTCTCGAAATCAACCATCTAAATGCACACAACTTTGTGTGACAAGGGTGTTTTTTCTTTCAATATTATCTCAAAACTTCAACGACCAATTGAGCTCAAATTTTCACAGGTTGGTTATTTTATGCATATGTTGAGATACACAAGGTGAGAAGACTGGTCTTTGACAATTACCTATAGTGTCCACTGTCTTTAAGCAGCTCAATGAAATCGGGCCCTACCGGGCCATAGGCTTACCTACAACCTCCATACAGAGTGAAGTAGTTGTTTCTAGGGTCTCAGCGCTGATAGTACTGGCTCTGGCATCTTCCTCTAACAGAACGCTGTATCGCTCCATTGAATCAATCATATCAGTCTGAAAAAAAAAAAAAAAATTGACAAACAAATTACTAACTATAGGAATTATATGCCATTATTATGAAAAATCTCTAATAAATTCTTACAGACAACCCTCAGCTTAAAGGCACTGAACATATTTGGTAATTACTCAATTATGAATCCTATGGGTAAAAACCAAAATTATTGTTCTTTATCCCCGATGCAAATTTAACATCTCTTATAATCGTTGCGGTACCCGCTGCCAAAACATAGGATTCGAACTGCCTCCAGCTACCTGGCAACCTTGGTAGTCTAGTTGGTAAGACACTGCTCTAGAACTACAAAGGTCGTGGGTTCGAAACCCACCCCAGTAACATGCTTGTGATATTTGTTCACAGGACTCGGGAAAGTACTGAGTATACAGTGCTAACACACATCGGTGTATGGGTAAAAAACAAAATTAATAATATTGATATTATTTATGAAACCTGCAAACTGAAAAATGGGACAAAAAGATACACTAATTTCTTGTAAAATCTGTTCTCAGAAAAAAGAAGAAAAACAAAGGCAACTTAATGACATACACTGGCTTGCTGTGAGACCTCTTCTGGTACTTTACTGATGCTAGCCATGGCAGATGTCATCTGCTGCACTCCACCTATGGTAGATACAGGGACCTTAGATAGTAAATCAGCCATTGTACTTCGCGTCTGGAAAGAGAAAACAAAACTGAAAGTGAGCAGCATAGGGGCCCAATTTCATAGAGGTACTTAAGCACAAAAAGTAGCTCAGCACGAAAAAAAATCATGCTTACCAGAAATGGGTTACCAGCCAAAATATCATGTCACATGTACAATCTGTGACTGGTATCCTGCTTGTATTTTTTAACAAGCTCTACTAACCCCTTAAAAAATTTGGAGAAATTTTGTTTTAAAGATCTTGATCTGTACCTCCACCATCCGGGTTTTGGGCCAACTGTACAGCCCTACGTCTCAGTCCTTAATAATCAAGAATTCAGTGTCCCTTGTGGCTTATTCTTGTCTACAAGTTTCACATCTAAATCTTTAATCTAGATGCATTTGTTTAAGAAAGTGGAATAAATATTGCTGGTAATAATAACTCTCATTTTAAATATGCACCACACATTATGTGTAACAGCTTTTATACAACGCCCTTAACAGAGGCGCTTCACAGAGGTTAAAAGTTAAAGCAAGTGAACAGTGTGATCTGTTCGAATTGTGTTTAAATTGTATACAAATTTACCTCTCATTGAACCATGTGAACATTCACACCTAATAAACATTCAAAGAAAAGTACACAGTTTTTACCTCTTTTCTTATTGTGAGAAAACCACCATAGTCTTCCCCCGTGTTTTCTGTTGTAAAGAAACAAAAAGAAGTGATTACATTAAATGGTGTGTGACTTGAAAAGATTTAGGCGTGCAGTGAGTAAATGGCTGAACGGTTTCAGTCAGCTCAGTGAGTAAATGGCTGAACGGTTTTTGGCCTGCAGTGAGTAAATGGCTGAACGGTTTCAGGCAGTTCAGTGAGTAAATGGCTGATTGGTTTCAGGCAGTTCAGTGAGTAAATGGTTGAGCAGTTTTAGGCGTGCAGTGAGTAAATGACGAAACGGTTTCAGGCAGTTCAGTGAGTAAATGACGAAACGGTTTGAGGCAGTTCAGTGAGTAAATGGCTGATTGGTTTCAGGCAGTTCAGTGAGTAAATGGTTGAGCAGTTTTAGGCGTGCAGTGAGTAAATGACGAAACGGTTTCAGGCAGTTCAGTGAGTAAATGACGAAACGGTTTGAGGCAGTTCAGTGAGTAAATGGCTGATTGGTTTCAGGCAGTTCAGTGAGTAAATGGCCAAACAGTTTCAGGCATTTCAGTGAGTAAATGGCCAAACAGTTTCAGACATTTCAATGAGAAAATGGCCGTACAGTTTCAGGCAGTTCTGTGAGTAAATGGCCAAACGGTTTCAGGCAGTTCACCGAGTAAAGGGCCGAACGGTTTCAGGCCGGTCAGTGAGTAAATGGCCGAACGGTTTCAGGCAGTTCAGTGAGTAAATGACGAAACGGTTTCAGGCCGGTCAGTGAGTAAATGGCCTAGAGGTTTCAGGCAGTTCAGTTAATAGTAAATGGCCTAGCGGTTTTCAAGCAGTTCAGTGAGTAAAAGACAAAGTGGTTTCAGGTGGCAACTTAATGTGGCAAAACCACGTGACAATTCACCACAGCGCTATGGCAGCAGCCAGTGTGGATCGAATGCCAGAAGGATGCGCTGGGAAGACAACATCCGAGAATGGTTAGGTTGAGATACCTCTGAACTTAAAGCAGCAGCACTGATAAAACTAGTGTTGGTTGGGTACAAATTGAGGAGGAGATCACAGGGCAAAGAGAGAGAGAGAGAGCGCTTATAGGAGTGCAGTGGCTAAAGAGTTTGAACTACACTTGCAGATGAGAATAATTACCTTGGTTTGAGGATTCCAGGTTGAGGTAGTCAGCTACAGCTATAATGAGACTGGAAGCAGAGTCAGTATTGCCGCTCTCAATCAGGTCCTTGATGTCATCAGTGACAGCATCGAGCTGCTCTGCTGACTCGTCTAGGTCAAAATTGGCTGGACCAACCTTAAAGATACACACACACAAACAGCTACTTATATTCATTGTCTGTTTTGTAATGCGAGTAAAAGAACCCAGTGCAAATTTCGTAAAGAGAAGGAGTTCACCTCTGTGCTCCTGGTTTGATTGGCAGCATACTGCGCCACAGTACCTTGTTAGCCATCACATGGTGCTAGAAAGGAGGTCTCGTACTTCAAATTGTAGCTCCACTATCTTGCAGAAAAAAATACTACGCACTTTGAAACGCCCCTAGGGGTATGATTATTGTGCTATGTAAGAACCTAGTATTAATTCTTTTTTACATCTATTTATCAGTCAAGTTTCATTAATAAAACCAAAAAAACTGCAGTGGTGGTCGAGTTTTTTCTGGGTTTGGGCAGATAGGGGGTTTATGCATAGAAAGGAATATATTGAATTTCTTATAATAAATAAAACACATGATGTCTTAGTGAATAAGTATCAAAATGATTGACGAACTGCTTGAATTGAGGACAATACTGTTTCAAAAAACGTTAAATGTAAGTACAAATCGCAGCCTCTCTCCCAAAAAAAAAATGAAGACAAATGTAGATACCATTTATCTTTGATGCAAGTTTAACATCTCTTATTAAGATAACAATTGATACATGCCTGAAGAAGTTGTAGGAGGGTAATACTCACAGTGACTGTCAGATTGACCGTTGTGAAGCAGCCATAGCTATCTGTTATATCAATGCTGACCAGGACTAGGAAGTCTTTCTCAAACATACCAGGAGTCAGTTTGGTCGGCTGTGGCAGCTCAGGCTGGCTGTCTGTGTTCAGAGAAAAGAAAAATCTTAAAGACACTGGACACTATTGGTAAATGTCAAAGACCAGTCTTCTCACTTGGTGTACCCCAACATATGCATACAATTTTAAACCAGTGGAAATTTGGGCTCAATGGGTCATCAAAGTTGCATGAGAACAATAACAGATGTGCTTTCAGATGCCCTATCAAAGGCTCCAGGCCTGAAGTCTTTTAATATTTTAGTGAGAAACTACCTCTCGTCGAGCGATAAACTCCAATCAGGGAATTAGTTTTATTTATTTCTCATCAAATTTGACATTTCAGACAGAAGTATTTCAAGAATGTTTTCTTCTATCATCATCGTTAGACCGTGTAAGTTTTATGTAAATCTGTGATCTTCACAAAAAAATTCTAACCAATTCTGTATCGTTCCTTTAAAGGGTATATGTACTTTCTTTCTAACAAAAAAACACAATGTCCACAGATTTACATTAAACTTACACAGTTTGAAGATTACGATAGTAGAAAGCTTTCCTTGAAATTTTACTTACTGAGGTGCTGTAGTTTTTGAGAAATTCGTAAAAGTAACAATTTTTGTCTCAGCTTTAGCATGTAAAGACATATTCACCAGTTACACTATAGTTTTGGTAAATATTACGAATGGTTAAGGGGATTTTGAATGCCAAAATAATTTTGGTCTCAAATGATTTTGTGACTTGTTTTACTCATTTCTCAAAAACTACACAACCTTAGTCATCTTAGTTAGTAATATTCGAAGGGAAGCTTTCCACTATCATTATCTTCAAAGCCTGTAAGTTTAATGTAAATCTGTGGACACTTTGAAAAAGTACCCGAATCCTTTAACTGAGGGGGGCAAAAATAGTAGGCTTCTGGGAGATCCCTAAACCAATCCACAAACAGTTGATATGCCAAGTCCTTTTCAGAATATTGTTTGGACAACATTTCTTTTGCTTTAGCTAACATGACCTTAATATTTAACCACAAAAATAGGGCTTCTGAGAGATCTCATGGCCAATCCACAAACCAAGTTTGGAATTGGTACGACCAAGTCTTTCTTGAGATATCACTAGGACAACATTTCTTTTGTTTTAGCCATAAAGATCAGCTTAATATTTATCTTAGGGGGTCCAAACACAATAGGCGTCTGGGGGATCGCATGACCAATCCACAAACCAAGTTTGGACCTGATATGTCAAGTCTTTCTTTATGTAGATATCGCTCGGACAACATTTCTTTTTGTTTTAGCTATATAATGATCAGCTTAATATTTATCTGAGGGGGTCCAAAAACAATAGGACTCTGAGGGATCCCATGACCAATCCACAAACCAAGTTTGGAGTTGATACGCCGAGTCCTTCTTGAATTACCACTCAGACACACACAGGCAAACACTATAAGCCCCTTGACTTTGCCCATGAAACACAAAGAACAACTGTGTCGCAGTCGTGCAGGACCATACACAGTCGGGCAGGACCATGCGCAGTTGGGCAAGCCCATCCAAAACCAACAACAACTGTGTGGCAGTTGGGCAGGACCATATGCAGTTGGGCAGGCCCATTTGACACCAACAACCACTGTGCCACAGTTGGGCAGGCTCATTTACAGTAGGGTTGGATGACCCATTCGAAGTTGGGCGGCCCATTCGAAGTTGGGCGGCCCATTCGAAGTTGGGCGACCATTCGAAGTTGGGTGACCATTCGAAGTTGGGTGACCATTCGTAGTCGGGCTGCCAATTTGCAGTGTGACGGCCTATTTGCCCATCAGGTCTGACTGCAGTTGGTATGGGCCAAACTATAATTAGGCCGATTCTACAATTGGGCGAAGGCCACAACCACAGACATATAGAACCTATGAAAATAGATACCGTAAATTTGACAGCACCTGACTATACCCCAAACCGTGGGCAAATTCCAAAAAAAAGCAAGCAAAACAACGTGTAAAGCTATGGGCAAATGAGGATGTGATGATAAAAAGGTTGTGATTTAAGGGTGAAAAACTCACCAAAATTAATTAAAATAATGTTCAATAAACAACTAGGTACCTTTTCTCTCGATACTTGCTCCTCTTTTTTCTGAACTTGCTCCAAAATGATGAAAGTAGAAGTGCGCGGCAGTGTGTGCATTGCGCGGGCGCCTGATGACGCGCTGCCCATAGATTAACGTGCTACTGACACGCTATGTTTTTGTGCATGAGCGCCAACGCTGTCATACGCAAAACGTGCCTAGATGTGCATGCAAGGCGGGTCAAAGTGAATCATTTGTTATCTGTTGTGGGCGATACCTTGACCCATGGGGAAAGGAAAAATACTTTTTCAACGGTTAAGGAGTGGGGCATTTGGTTGTGGACAGCAACTTTTTAAGAAAGTATACTTTCTCTTTCTTGACATTTGGTATTTCGAAAGGAGATCAAAAATCTTTCTTTTTAAACCTTAATAATATTATTTAATGGATTTTTTTATTCTTGGAGGTTTCCTTAAATTCATTTGTTTATTTACAAACTATTTTACATGTGAAAATCTCATTTCAAATTAAGAGAATTTCCCTTTGAAGTGGTGGAACTTCTCAGACACAGCGTAAAAGTGTGCAAAAAGACGCAACGTAAATTCGCTTCTGCCCACGGTTTGATAAAGTACAAAGTTAAAGTTTGCCGCCCCCTACTGTCCGTCTATAGGTTCTTTATGTCTGAGGCCACAACATAGTTAATTATTACAGTTTTTACACACTAGATAAAATTAATACTCTAACATACACCATGAAAAACTATAGGTTTTCCCTGCCAATTTCAGCCAAAAATCATTCAGTTTCATTAACGTGCATTCAAATTCATGCATTTTCCTCTAATCCTCTCAAACTAGGGTTTCTTTTTAGCTCTTAATGCATTCAATTTCATTACAAGACAATCAAGACAACACTTTGACCATTCTTTAGATGAATTTCTACTACACATTCACAGTTGACGCATTCAAATTAAGACTCACCAAAGCGAACATGATTTTGCTGCTAGTTTGTGTTTTCTTTTTTTCTTATGTGCATCTTTGCATTCAAATTAAATATGATTTATGGCTTTATGAGAATAATTTGAATTATAGATCCTTAGGCGCGCATAAGTTGTCCTTTGGGTTTCCATGTATTTTACATCTTTATTAGGTGTTTGGGCCAACAGCCCGGAACACCTCTTAATTTTATTATTGGCCTTTTTTTTCTTCATACTTCTTTTTCTTCTGTTCGTCCCTTGTCCGCTAACAAAAAATAGAAAAAACCTTTCCCAAACTTGTATGAAGTTGAAACTTCACACAAAGTTAGATATTTATCAACCTACCGGTATATTCCAACGACCCAAACACCCCTATGTTCCGACAACCTGAACCAATATTTTGTGTTCGCCATTTTAAGAAAAACGGTGCGACTTGAAGAAACTACACCTGACAGCAATTTAGTCCATAAATGTACTGGTAACCTATCTTTATGTAGTCCAACAGAGGAGTTTAAACCTATTGGACACTTTCGGAACAGAAAAAAAAAGTTCACATGGTTACAGGTTTTACAGAAGGTAATGGTGAAAGACTTCTCTTGACTGTTTTAACCAGTCTCTCCCTATATTTTTACATTAATCACCACTCTGTACCGACCTCGGGCAGCCATCTTTTTAGCCAAATTTGTGGCAGAGTGCACGGACTTCACAACATCTTGATACACCAAGTTGTTTTTGAATTTTAAACTTTAGCAACATAATGCCAATGTACATGTAGATAAGATTATGAATAACAAGAATGGTGCGTTGACAACACAATTGCCCATAAAGCCACACCAACCTTCATACTTAAAGGAACATTACAGAAATGTTTTTGCTTACAAGTCAGTTGCTGGCAGTGTAAGCACTTTATGTAATCCCCCATATACATAAACTGACAAACCGGTAGAGGATCAAAAGGCCATCCGGGTCACAATACTGTTGCTTTAGCTATAATGACCTTTAAAATATTTATCTGAGGGGATCCAAAACCCCAAACCACAAACCAAATTTGAAGTTAATACGCCAAGCCCTTTTCAAGTTTGGGCCCGGGCAACATTTCTTTTGTTTTAGCAATAATATGACCTAAATATTTAACTGAGGGAGGCAAAAAACTATAGGCTTCTGGAGGATCCCAAGACCAATCCACAAACCAAGTTTGGAGTTGATAAGCCGAGTTCTTTTTGAGATATCACTAGGACAACATTTCTTTTTGTTTCAGCCATAATGAGCTTATGGGGGTCCAAACACAAAAGACTTCTGGAGAATCCCTAGACCAATCCACAAACCAAGTTTGGAGCTGATAAGCCGAGTCCTTCTTGCGATATCACTAGGACAACATTTCTTTTTCTTTTAGCCATAATGATCAGGTTAATATTTATCTGAGGGAGTCCAAAAACAATAGGCCTCTGAGGGATCCCATGACCAATCCACAAACCAAGTTTGGAATTGATACGCCGAGTCTTTCTTGGAATATCACTCAGACACACAGAGGCAAATACTATATGCCCCTTGACGTTGCCCATGACCCCAAAACCTCAAACCACAAACCAAAT
>NC_047068.1:20238195-20441687 GCF_902459465.1 Asterias rubens | reverse complement strand
GAGAGTTGGGAGTTGGAGGTCTCTACTTTTGAGAGTTGGAGGTCTCTACTTTTGAGAGTTGGGAGTTGGAGGTCTCTACTTTTGAGAGTTGGGAGTTGGAGGTTGAGAGTTGGAGGTTGGGAGTTGGAGGTTGGGAGTTGGCTTGTAGTCAGGCACCCTCTGGGATGTGGCTTGTAGTCAGGCACCCTCTGGGATGGGGCTTGTAGTCAGGCACCCTCTGGGATGGGGCTTGTAGTCAGGCAGTCCTCTGGGATGTAGCTCGTAGCCAGACACCCTCTGGGATGTTGCAGCAGCAGGTAGCACCACATCCCCAGCAGAACTGCAGACTCCTGAAATATAAACCAATCGAGTCAAATCAACCAGTGTAACACTGCATGTCTCTATGTGGGTCTGTACTTGAGCCCTTTTGATTAACTATGATCAGAATTTGGAAATTTACCTATGTTTGGTGCGCTTCAATCACATGGAATGATGTCCTCTAGGCAGGCACCCTTGTTGCGAGTTGCGAGTTGGGAGTTGCGGTTTGGGAGTTGGGAGTTGGGAGTTGGGAGTTGGGAGTTGGGAGTTGCGAGTTGCGAGTTGCGAGTTGCGAGTTGCGAGTTGCGAGTTGCGAGTTGCGAGTTGCGAGTTGCGAGTTGCGAGTTGCGAGTTGCGAGTTGCGAGTTGCGAGTTGCGAGTTGCGAGTTGCGAGTTGCGAGTTGCGAGTTGCGAGTTGCGAGTTGCGAGTTGCGAGTTGCGAGTTGCGAGTTGCGAGTGTTAGGAGTTAATAGTTAGGAGTTAATAGTTAGGAGTTAATAGTTAATAGTTAATAGTTAATAGTTAATAGTTAATAGTTAATAGTTAATAGTTAATAGTTAATAGTTAATAGTTAATAGTTAATAGTTAATAGTTAATAGTTAATAGTTAATAGTTAATAGTTAATAGTTAATAGTTAATAGTTAACAGTTAATAGTTAATAGTTAATAGTTAGGAGTTAATAGTTAGGGGTTAAAAGTTAGGGGTTAATAGTTAGGTATTAATAGTTGGGGTTAAAAGTTGGGTTTAATAGTTAGGGGTTAATAGTTAGGGGTTAATAGTTAGGGATTAATAGTTAGGGGTTAATAGTTGCGAGTTGCGAGTTGCGAGTTGCGAGTTGCGAGTTGCGAGTTGCGAGTTGCGAGTTGCGAGTTGCGAGTTGCGAGTTGCGAGTTGCGAGTTGCGAGTTGCGAGTTGCGAGTTGCGAGTTGCGAGTTGCGAGTTGCGAGTTGCGAGTTGCGAGTTGCGAGTTAATAGTAAGGGGTTAATAGTAAGGAGATAATAGTTTGGAGTTAGGAGTAAGGAGTTAGGAGTTAACACAATTTTAACACTATAGACCCTTTTGCAATAACTGTTGAATCAGATGCGTGCTGGCTTAGCTAGGGATCAAACACGATCCCTAACCAGGCCAGCATGCACCCCAGCCAATAGGTATAATGTGATAACATACATAGAAATGGTAGTTTCTTGATACATTCTTCCTGACCTGATTCCAATCTTCTTCTTGAGTGCAGATCCGACACAAAAAATGATAATGCTTGATTTCCCATCAAACAAGCAAGCATCTTGGTAGTTCGACCACATCTGCAAAAAAAGTAGGAGAAGTGAGAACTTACATTGAATGGGCCAGATGTGGTTATTTTTACAATTACACCATCATGGAGACATGTTCCCGCAAGTTTACCATTATTTATAGTTTATTCCTATTTTCTGTTATGTGATAATTTCCACATAAAACCAAGAGTTATGGAAATAAAAGCTGGACAAGTCTTTTTTTAAGTACTTATTTAATGTTAAGGTAACATTTGTTTTCATGATTTCTTTTGTTGAAAATCAGATACATTTGCAAGGTTATTCATAGCCCTGGTAGGACGTCAGTCAATGCCACTGCACTGACGTCCTGGGTATAAAGGTTCTTTACAATGTGAATACAAATTAGTTTTCATTATTTTTTAACTGAATCGAGAAGTTGGAATTCCAATCATTTATTCTTAGTGTCCCTTAGTACATTTTTAAGTTGCGCCGTAACAAAATTGCAGCTTGCGCAAATTAAAAAAAGACTGTCACATCTCCAGCCGCCACGAGAGGGCGGTAGTGATCAATGCAAGAAAGTGTTTACAAGCAAGTCCATTCTCGACATGCGTATTGAAAATGTCAAATTTAAATTTTCTTTTCTCAAAAACTTAACACCAAAAAAGAAATTTCAAAAATGTTTAACAATGCGGGCTTGGATTTCCGACTACAAGGAGCATGTGAGTAAAAGATCAGCTTTCTGAGTTAAAGCCATTAGACACTTTCGGTACAGAAAAAAAATAAAAGTTCACAGATTTACAAATAACTTTACAGAAGGTAATGTGAAAGACTTCTCTTGAAATATTATTCCGTGAAATGCTTTACTTTTTGAGAAAACATTGTAACAATATCAATTCTCGATATTGAGAATTACGGATTTATTTTAAAACCCATGTCATGACACGGCAAAACGTGCGGAAACAAGGGTGGGTTTTCCCGTTATCTTCTCCCGACTCCAATGACCAATTGAGCCTAAATTTTCACAGGTTTGTTACTTTATAATATATAAGTTGTGATACACGAAGTGTGGGCCTTGGACAATACTGTTTACCGAAAGTGTCCAATGGCTTTAAGTAAAAATGTTTTTAAAAGATTTTTGAAATTTTTTCGCAATGGTACGGGACCTTTATACCCTGAACTCCGTCGCGTTGCCTGCAACGGAGGAGTCCAACCTGGGCTAGGTTATTCACAATGCTTTCAATTTGTGTCTCCTATTTTAACAAAATGGTGCTGTCTTCCACCAAAATGCAAACTGGTCATAAAAAAGTCAAGTTTTCTATCAAAGGAGACCATGGAGGAAGAACATTTCTAGTCATAGCTCTTTATCAGTTTATGATGCAGTGGGGAGCACTGATAGCCCAAGTAATAACAAAAATTAAAAATTACCCTTTCTTGGTGCATTTTGGAACTGCGTCATCAGTTACCGGCGTCCTTAGACTCCTTACCAGCTCACATGGCGACTGCACTAAATTGGTCGTCGACATAAGTGGTCTCTTTGTAATAAGAAACACACACAGCAGCATATAGACGAACAATAACTCGGTTGTAATCATGATTGTTCCCACAAGTTTACTGTTCATACCTACACTTATAGTTTCTCTCAATATTCTCCACACCATGCAAAGCTTCAAGCACCATTTAATAACTCGGTCATCCATGGTATTCTCAAAACTGTGGCGCGAAGATCGCCACCTAGCCTGTAAATAGAAAACCTTTGACACACACACACCAAGCTCGTATTTTTCTCACATGTTCTGAAAAATGTAGTCTAGGTGCAAGACGATGCGGCTGGGCGGGACGTTTACAAGAGGTGAACAACAATGTGTTGACGTTGAGGGGGCTATTTTAAAATGGCGACGTCCATGGCAGACAGAACCGCTGGTGAGTTTTTACGTTTTGTTTCCGATATTTTCATCGTGATGAAAGTTATTCTTTTGTAGAGGTTGGTGGGATGTAATAAGGAGTTGTTTGTGTTCACAATAGCCGTGTGTAAAATAGAACGGGTTGTTTTATTTTGATATAAATCATTATTTGAAAATTAAAGTTCTCTCACTCGTTGACATCTCCGATCTCGTGGCACCGCATGTATGATGTAGTCGATGTGGACGGCCGGACTCGATCAAGCGAGCGAGTGTGGGGGAGTTGATGGGGGCGGCCGGGCCGCATGCACGCATATAAAAATATATATATATATAAACAAATAAAAAAATAAAAATAGTGTTTGCAAGTTCAGTCAGTTATTTTATCAACACTGAATTAGAGTGTTGATAATGATACTCTAATAGTAAGAATAAGATGCTACCAGGATAGTTTATTATAACATAATTTCCGTTGTAAATTATTATATTTATTAATATTATTGTCATCAAATATATTTAAGTTTAAATATTGTCAGGGAACTATGGCAAGCTATAACTAACAATTTGTAATGATGTTGAAGAATTTATTGTTTCTATTTTTTTCTATTCATGTGTGAAGTAAGCCTTTAAAGATAGTTCCATTTTCTCAAACAGGGAAGAGCAAAGCTTCACAAGACCATCTTCTGGAGATCCCTCAGGGATGGGAAGAGCCAAAGTTTACAGCAGAAGACAATCCAAATGGTGTACTGGAGGAAAGCTCATTCGCTACGCTGTTCCCAAAATACAGGGAGAAATATCTCAGAGAATGCTGGTCGCTGGTTGAAAAAGCCCTGAAAGATTATGTGAGCACAAAATCTATTAGGGAAAATAGTTGCTATCCCAGTCACAGGCCTGTACTATATGCTTCGTTTTAAAAAGGCGAGGGCACCAAGTCATTTTCGCCCTTGGTAAAGGGCACCCTATGAGGAAATTGTAAATTTGTACTACAGCATTTCAAGGGCACAAAGGCAATGACCAGGGGCATGGAGGCAATCGCCTTCGTTGCCACCGTGAAGTATCAGGCCTGCAGTCACCATTATTTCCAAATTCATAGGCCTCCTTTGGCACAAAAAGTAGCTAATCACAATCAAATCAGCAGCAGTGACTATTAGAGATTTCAAAAAATAATTAATGGCCAAACGTTTTGACCCTAGCAAAGTAGTCTTTCTTGAAGGCTTAATGGTGGTATTTCGACCTTTCGACCTTAGCAGGGTCTTTCTCGAAGGCTAAATGGTTGTTGTTTTCTTCAAGAAAGACTTTGCTAGGGTTGAAACACCGGAACAACGTCAAATGTTTGTGTTTATACCATAGGGTCCTTTTGGTTGATAAGCAGGTTTCAACAGCTTCTCAACTGTTTAATTTGTGTCTTTTCCTCGCAGCATCTCAAAGCTTCTTTAGATTTCATCGAGGGAAGCATGTCCGTTACGCCATATGCAAGACATGGGACCCCTTTATACTCATCAAGGCACGGGACATGATCAAACTTCTCGCTCGCAGCGTTCCTTATGAACAGGTAGGTTCATGCTCTCACCATATTTGTCTTGTACCCTGTGTGCAATGGTGACATTAGCCATAAAATCTTGGCATTCTTAAAAGGGACTGGACTAATTTGCTCTTTTAGCCTCGGTTTGGTTACATTGATTTTTGTGAGAGAACGCAAGATGGTCGCACGAGCAAAGTAAAAACCCAAAAGTTTTTGTTGTTGCCACATTTCAAATGTCTGTACGTTCCTGAAGAAGTATCATAGTATATATCTCAAGGAGAAATGGGATGGGAAAGATACTTTGTGAAAACGAAAATAGTTCTTGCATTTTTTCCTCAGGCTGTTCGGGTGTTAGAAGACGGCATTTCAGCCGAGGTCATCAAAATCGGTCGCATGGTACGCAACCAAGAGAGATTCGTCAAACGCCGACAGCGTCTGATTGGCCCAAATGGCTCAACACTCAAAGCCGTTGAGCTACTGACCAAGTGTTACATCATGGTTCAGGGGAACACAGTGTCTGCGGTAGGTCTGTATAAAGGACTCAGAGACGTGTATAAGATCGTCATAGACACTATGAAAAATGTTCATCCAGTTTACAACATCAAGGTAATTAGATTTTCTTTAGGTGTAGATCTTTTCTTCCACGGTGAAAAAAACGCCCCTTGGTGTCTCACCCGGTGTTTAAAACCAGGTGAGCAACCGGATGTTCTGGCCCAACTTCAAGCTGTTCCCTTTTGGGCTGTTACTGTTGAGTCCACAACTGTGGCTTCCCTCCAGGAACCAGGCGGGTTTACCGTGGAAAGAAGTATCTCTTAATTTTAAAATCTGGAATAACGAATATAGTTTGTTTTTATCCTCAAACCAATGTGTGTCAAGCACTGTATAATACTTTCCTTAATTTTTTGAACCCCACAGATTTACATTAAACTTACAGGGTTTGAAGATAATGATAGTGGAAAGCTTCCCTTCAAATATTACTAGCTAAGGTTGTGTAGTTTTTGAGAAATGAGTAAAACAAGTCACAAAATAGTTTTGGTCTCATGAGACCAAAATTATTTTAACATGTAAAATCCTCTTAACCAGTTATGATATTATACCAAAACCATAGCATAACTGGTTAATACGTTTTTACATGCTATAGCTGAGACAACAACTATTACTTTTACTCATTTCTCAAAAACTACAGCACCTCAGTACGTAAAATTTCAAGGGAAGCTTTCCACTATGATAATTTTCAAACTGTGTAAGTTTAATGTAAATCTGTGGACATTGTGTTTTTTGTTAGGAATAAGTACATATATACCCTTTAAAGGCAGTGAACACTATTAGTCATTACTCACAATAATTGTTATCATAAAAACTGACTTGGTAACAAGAAATGGAGACCTGTTGAAAGTATAAAACATTGTGAGAAACGGCTCCCTCTAAAGTAACCTTGTTTCGACAAAGATGTAATTTTCCACGAATTTGATTTCGAGACCTCAGAATTAGATTTTGAGGTCTTGAAATCAAGCGTCTGAAAGCACACAACTTGGTGTGACAAGGGTGTTTTTCTTTCATTATTATCTCGCAACAACTTGGACGACTAATTGAGCTCAAATTTTCACAGGTTTGTTATTTTATACATATGTTGAGATGCACCAAGTGAGAAGACTGGTCTTTGACAATTACCAATAGTGTCCAGTGTCTTTAAGTTAATAATAATAAATTAGCATATTGTAAGTTGCAGTTTCCTGTAAACATTCAAAGGTGCTGGTCTAGTAGATTTTAAGTTTAAAGTACTGTCAAATTTCGTCCTGGTATGTTATTGTCCATTTAGGTAGCTAATTTGTTTTACTTTCTACCAAAGTCTTGTTATTGTTTGTATTTTATCTGTGATTTATTTGTATATTATGTAAGAAATTATTATTTCCAGTGTGAACACATTGATGGGGATAATCTAAAAGTACTTTTAGTGTTTTATATTTTGTTGTTGTTTTTCTGTGCCCTTATCTGCCAAGTGTCGTCGTTTAGTATTTTATCTTTGATGTGTTTTTATACAATGTTATGATCAGCTGTGTTGATCAGCTGTGTTGGATGGGTTCACCATCATTAAATGTGGTTTAAAAACAGTAATAATAAATACATAGATATTTTGGGACCTCTTTATTAAGATTATTTCTCATTAAAATTTGAAGAAACGAAGAAAATAAAACAGAAACTAAGATTTGAAACTTTGTTTTCTTTGCAGGTGAAACATGCTGAAGCCGAAACAAAACGCAAGGAGAAACGAAACCAGTCGTTTGTCCCACCCAAGGAACCCTCGGTGACAAAACCCAAGACACATCCCAAAGCAGACACCCAGATTGATATGAAGGCACTGAAAGCTAAGATCAAGAAATCACAGGTATATGATCTTTCATTGATTTTCTGATCTACCACGAGTTCTTACAAGAAGTAAACTTCTGTATAAAATATTGATGCTTAACGTATAGGATTATGAATTGCACAAAACAATCGATTGTGATACAGTAACTAGAGGACAATACATGTACATGTACTTATACTTTTCTTCCGTCATTGTGTTCTTATCCATTTGTTGTTTTTTTATATTCCAGAAAACACCATTTCGAAAGCCAGAGGAAGTGCCTAAACCGAAGTCAACGAGGCCGGAAAGAAAAACAAAGAAAGGGGTGAAGAGGAAGCAGAAACCGTAATTTTCGACCTCCCCCCCCCCCCCCTCGCCACCCAAAACATCATCCCCCCAAACATATTGTCAGAGCCCTGTTCCGTCAAACCTCAAAAACAAAACTTGCTCCTCGAATAAATGAAACTTGGTATGAATTCACACAATAATATACTATCAAGTGAATATAAATACTTTAAAAAAGGTAAAACTGTCTGATTCGTTTTATCAGATTGAATTACTTTAGAAAGTTACCTCCGCGGCAGTTTTGCCAAAGACTAGCCTTCACAGTTGGTGTATCTCAACATATGCAGAAAATAAAAACCTGTGAACATTTGAGCTCATCGGTCATCGAACTTGCGAAATAATAATGAAAGAAAAAAAGCACCCTTGTCACACGAAGTTGTGTGTGTTTAGATGGTTGATTTCATGCCCTCAAGTTCTAAATCTGAGGTCTCCAAATTCGTGGAAAACTACTTCTTTCTCAAAAACTATGGCACTTCAGAGGGAGCCGTTTCTCACAATGTTTCATACCAGCCACCTCTCCCCATTACTCGTCACCAAGAAGGGTTTTATGCTAATCATTATTTTGAGTAATTACCAATAGTGTCCACTGCCCTTAATGTCCCCTTGATCCAAGAGAAAGTCACACGGCCGATTTTCTACCCCAGGAAGTTCCTAAAGGCAAGATTCTTTTTCAGAACTATAAAGTCTCCTGAGGTATGAGGAAATACAAAACAAGCAATACACAACATTGTGGCTGATTTAAATATTCTTGTTTCTTTATTTAAATAAAACTCCAACATAAAATATTGGTAAATGGTAAAATTAATATAATATATTTATAAGTTTCAATAAGCCGATGGTATACTACAACATAGTTAGTTAAAACTTTAGTGTTACGTAAAAGAAAGGGATGGATTCTTTAGAACCATCACTCATTGTTTCCTTAATTTAGTTTAGATAACAAAAAGACACACAAGGACAAAAAAGCGCGGGAAACTTTCCAAGTCCAACTTCTTATCCAATTGCCATTTTACCCATTGACGCCAAATGCAAAATCTCGTTTGAGTAAAATAGGATGGGGCCTACTAATTTGTTTTAATAACAAAAAATAAATGTGGAACTTTCACCAAAAGTGCAAACAAATTGTGGAACTTTGTTATAGTTGCTTGGTTTGTTGTGAAGAGTGAATATCAAGATATTATGTGTAAATTTAAGTGATATTGGACCCCTTAAAGAAACTGGACATCTTTGGTTATTGTGAAAATTTGAACTGAATTGGTTGTCGAAGTAGCAACATAATGAAAGAAAAATCACCGCTGTTACACGAACTCTTGTGCTTTCAGATGCTTGATTTTGAGATATTAAAATCAAATTGTGAGTCCCGAAATAATTTGTTTGCCCATATTTTAGTGGGACATTACTTCTTTCTTGTTACTTCAGAGGGAGCCATTTCTCACAATGTTTTAAACTATTAACAGCTCTCCGTTAACAAGAAGTTTCTGTGCTAACAGTGATTACCAATAGTGTCCAGTGCCTTTGGGGTCAACCTATTTTTGCAAGTGACTACCTCATCCAAACTCGCTATTGAAAGTACAATCAATTTGTTCCATATAAAGGCTTTGTACTAGATATTTTAGTACTTTATACAATGTAACGAATGGTGGATTGCAGAATGAAACTATGGTTCTATTCTGGTTTTTCATTTAAAGATCACCAAGTGGTACTTTTTATTAAACATAGCATACAACATAAGCTGACATAATAAGATACTAAAAGCTTTAAGCTCAATACTCTACAGATAGTCTGAAACAGCAATAACATTTTATAAACCTCCCCCGGCATGGATAGCATACAAACACCAATTGTAAAACTATAAACAAGTTCAGGAAACAAATAAATGCAAAAAATAAATAAATAAATAAATAACAATAATGCTGAAGAATACCGATACTGATAATGCATTGCAGGCCAATTTCATGTAGCTGCTTAAACAGAAAATTTTGCTTAACATTTCCTTGTCTACTGAGCAAATTTAAGCAGGATACAAGTAAAAGATGGACCATGTGACAGGGTTACTGGCTAGTATAGTCTGGTAAGCAGAAATGTGTCTGTGCTTGTCAAAAATTGCTTTATGAAATTGGGCACTGATGTTAATGCAATTGTACAAGTACATGCATGGTTTGTTAATACAATCACAGACAGTACACATCTTAAAATAAAACGAAACAAAACATTAAAGGCACTGAACATGTTTGGTAGTAAGAATTGTCAAAAAAACAATATTCTTACTCCGTGTATCCCAACATATGCATTAAAGAAACAAGCATGTGGAAATTTGGACTCAACTGTTCATTGAAGTTGCAAGAAACTGATGAAAGAAAAAAACACCCTTGTTGTATAAAATAGTGTGCTTCTGGCCAGATTTTTTTATATATTATTTTAGTGAGAAATTATCTCTTTCTCAAAAACTACGAAACCTTAGCGGGAGTCGTTTCTAACAATGTTTTATACTATCAACAGCTCTCCGTTGCTCGTTACCAAGTAATGTTTTATGCTAATATATTTTGAGTAATTACCAAATGTGTACAGTGCCTTTATAACAGTAAGATAACTTTGTTCCTTGTTATAAGTTTTGCTTTTTATACAAACCCTACTATCCCATATAACATCATATAATTTTTTTAATTTGTTGTTGTATTCATGCCCTTATATGGAAAGGGTTTGCTTTGTGCATGGCATCCTGTCACCTAATTTGATAAAGGCAATAACAAGTCCACGGTGCTAATTCATTTAGGGGTTAGCACCTATTAATGCACAAAACAAAAAAACACCTGTTACACGGAGTAGTGTGCTTTCAGATGCTTGATTTCGAGACCTTAAATTCTAAATCTGAGATCTTGAAACGAAACTCGTGAAAAATTACTTCTTTCTCGGAAACTACGTCACTTCAGAGGGAGCCGTTTCTCACAATGTTTGATACTATCAACCTCTCCCCATTGCACGTTACCAAGTGAGGTTTTATGCTGATAATTATTTTAAGTCACTACCAATAGTGTCCACTGCCTTTAAGCAGGCCTGGAGCCTATGCTGTTTGGCTACTCACACTAATGCTCAAACTTTGACAAAATTGCACCTCCCCCTTGAAACAGGTGGAGGGCACAAACTCAAATGTTTCCTGTGTCTATGACCATCTTTATCTTGAAACTCAAGTATTGCACTGTATAAAGACCAAACCCTGTGTCCCGTCAATGGCATCAATCATAATGTTTGAGCATTCGTGTGAGAAGCCAACTAGCATAGGGTCCAGGCCCGTTTATAGGCACGGGAAAATTCTGCATTTTAGATGCTCTGTGGTGCAATCTTTGGTCAATTTTGAGGGGGGACATTTGATATAGTGTCCCCCACCCTTCTAAAAAATTGTGTCATCCTTAGTCCCCAGGATTAATGCCCATGGCGAGACACAGGGTTGGTCTTACACAGTGCAATACTTGGGCTTCATGATTAAGGTGGTCAAAAAGATGGGGGGGGGGACATTTGATATTGTGCCCCCCCCTCCCCTTGTCACACCCCCACCCCCACCTATTTGATGCCCACCACCATTAGTAGAATTTGAAACTTTGTATGGTGGAATTATAACTATAAGAACATTTTGCGATAACACCATGTGAGTCTCTTTATGAGTAGTGTTGGTTCGGAAAAGAACTATTGGTTAAAGACTCATATTTCTATTAATATACGCTGATCATCTACAGGAGAAAAATCATAAGAAAGACTGTACTTACTGTTTGTCTAGACGTTACTGTTCGTCGAAAGTACTTCTGTAGGGTTCTCTACGCAACCTAAAATAAACGACAAATATTAGACAAATCACTAGGCATAGTTAATTTTTTACAGTATTACATTTGAGAACCACCAGTTCCTTAAAAGCTCAGATATGCCTAGTTCATTTTGATGGGTCATAATAAATAATTTGCAGAAAATAATTAACTATTTGTCTTTTTAACGACAAATTAAGCACTTGTGTTTTAACCCATCAAAGTCTTTTGGGAAAAAAAATTTCACTCAAATTTCACAAGTACATGTACCTACATGTGAGGTGAAACTAAACATGGATTGGAAATCACTAACAAGGCAATTATTTTTTTAGAAACCTCTTTCATCAGTGAAAAGGGTACAAAAGAATTTAGGCATTGCATGGTGAGGTATCAATATATATTTGGTTTGCGGTAACACCATGTGTGTTTCTACTTGCCAGGTAGAGTTTGTTCTTAGAGAACTGTCTTTCTTTATTCTACTACCACAAAGAGTAGATTATCTGATTTTTGGGAGACTTGTTCTGAAAAGAACTGTCCTGCTTTGTAACTATACCCGGGCGGAAGGTATAGAAAATTGGCTGGGACAACTACTTTAGCTTTATAGGATCATAATTAACTGCACTACCGCGGAGTCAGTCTCTTGACGATGACTAGAGCAAGCTAGTCAAAACGTTGAAACCAATTCAAGAACTGGATAGTGATTTGGTTCCCTATTGGGCAATCCCTATAGGCTTCTGCTTGCTTTTTGTTGAATGTCTCTAATTATTTTACTAATAATGTAAAAATTATACATTTCTACTTATTGTTGCTGTGTGTTTTGAAGTTTTTAAAGCCTAAGTGAATAAATAAATAAACAAATAAATAAATTACTTGATTGATTGGAATTGGACCAAAATTAAGAAAATGGACAAAGCTTTATGGAAAGATTTCTCCAAACTGTAATTACCTGTGGAGCTCCTGGTTGTCTCTTCGTCTTTTATCCATATGCTCCAAGTCCTCTGCATTCTTCTCACTCAGCCTCTTCCTTGATTTAACCTCTTCCCTGCAAACAGTCAATCAAAACAAACAAAGCTCGGTAAATAACACCAAACTCACAAATCTCAACTCATGTTAATCCGGCATGGGTACGCCCATCGTCTTCTTGATACTCCAAGGGTTTATGAAGACGCACCAAAAATTCAATCCATACTCAGTGATACCGCCTCTTGAAATACATAATTCTAAAAACTCCCCCTTTCTGGAGCTCCGGCCCTGGCCCCACGCGTCGACCTGGTATTCTTTTAAAACGTAAGAGCCCATAATTTAATAACAACAAGTTACTAGTAGTAGTACAGTAATTTCGCTGCATTGGCCTGAAACCCCCCCCCCCCTCCCCCTGGGTTAAACAACAGAGGAACCGCAGTTTAAATGACCAGATAGAGAAAGGACCAATAACACTATAATTAATACCAGTATCAGCCGCCAGACTTGAGATTTGCTGAATTGGGCCCGCCAGACACCTCCCCCCCCCCCTCCTGGGTTGAACATCTGAGGAACCACCTAAAACCAAGTTGAAATGACCAATGATGACACTATTCCCAATACCAGTATCAGCCGCCTGACAAAAGTTTTGCTGCATCCATGGGCCCGCCAGACACCCCCCCCCCCTACTTAAGTAAACATCAGAGGAACCACCTCAAACAAAGTTGAAATGACCAATGACACTATTCCCCAAACCAGTATCAGCTGTCATTTTCAAGAATGGTTAATTCAGTCGGCACAAACGCCTGCAATTGTATGTCTGAGCTAAATTACATTTTCCGTGCATATGATGAGTAATTTTGATCTACCATGACCGATCCAACTCGCCCTTTCCCTCGTGGCCCCGGGGCTGGATGTATCTCACCAAGAACTTTACGTCCACAGTACTCTATGTGTTGTGAAATATTTATCTGTAAATTGAAACTTGGTAAAGTGGTCATTTGGGTACGTACTTGAAGTCATGGCAAGCAAGTAGAAAGTTTGACGTGAAATAAACGTTTTAAAAATAATTATTCACACTGTGCAGAACTGCCCCCGAATTTGCAATTTCTCGCGTCTAAAGATTTGCATAAACACGAATAATAATTATTCTAAAACGTTTAATTAACGTCCTGCAAAATTCTGTTTCTTCAAACCATGACACCAACTACGTACCCAAAATACCACATTGCCAAAATTCGCAACTTGACAAATATTTTACAACAAAAACGATACTGCGGATGTTAATATACATCCAACCCCGGGGGCCACGAAGTACAAAGTGGCTCTCTAAAGAAGCTAAAGACAGATGAAAAACGGTTGTATACACGACGAAAGGAATTGGTGGAATCTTGCTACATTTTTTTGTCTCAGTTTAAATATTTTTTAAAGTTTTATCGAAGTGTCAGTTAAATCAGCGTAGTATACATACGTGCTTCACAATGTAGAAGGTTTAAACACTTTCTTGCGAGAAATTAGTTGATCAATACACACTGCGAAATGTTTGTAAATATACTAGTGCGCACAAAGTCACTGTAACACCAAAAAGGTTAATCAAAGAGCAATAACAGCAAAGTGGACAGTGAACTTGGCTAATGGAACACAGCATCAACGTTAATTAAGGCAATCAAAAAGTAACAGTTTAAAAGGTACATGTTCTTAAAATAAAGTGCACAACAAATAATTAAATGTATGTATTCACCAAGTCCCTGCGCTCCTTGACAAAACACATCACCCATTAGAAGTGATAGAATTGCCCTTTATAATCATGGGGAGCCCAGGGCTACATTCAGCGGCCGACTGTACTCTCGCGGTACCGTTGTGCGACTTGCTGAGCCCCGCGGCCATGTTGTTGGAGATTGGTCTATTCACTCTCTATTCACTCTCGTCTTGTTGTTTCCTTCTTAAAAAATCAGAAGATAGTTTTTGAGCTATGAATAAAGTACTTTATTAATATCAATATAAACTGCGCCAATAAAGTATCTAAACACTTACAAATGGTCAGATTTGTCGGAACCTGAAATAGTATACAAAAATTTAAGAGTCAGTTCAGGTAAATAATTGACATAGCTGCTCACGGTCAAAAAATGAATTTTTTTTATACTTTGTGGGTGAAAGGGCCTTGGGGTGCAAGTAAACAAAATTGCATTTTCAATTCTATATATAGCCCGTTGCCATGGTTACGGCTCATTTTGTTTTTTGGCCATTTTAGGCCGATTTTGGGGTCTGAAAAACTGGTTTTTAGCTCATATTTACAACTCCACCCCACCAAAGTGCAAAATTATTTCAAAAAACCTTATATATCACTACAAAGTATCATCCTTGGCCTTCCTTGAGAAAAAAATTATTGCTTTAAATATCACCCTTGTGCTATTTTTGCATCATGCATTACAGTATGTTTTTGGAACTTGCAAAATCGACATTTTTACCCTATTTTTGGACCCCAAAATGTCAACTTGCCAGGGGTCTCAGAAGATTTTCCTTTCGGCTGTGATTAGGGCCAACATTGGTCTTTCCATATCTGGTGTCAAAAACTTGGGCAATTGTATCCTGTTGTGTACTGCCTCAAAACTAGACTTTTTTCCCAAAAACGTGAAAAATGCCTTTTTAAGGGTCTTTTCACATAATATCGACATACGTGTCCATGGTAAAAAAAAAGGAATCTTTTTCTTATACTTTGTGGATGGTAGGGACTTGGGGTCCAAATAAACAGCATTTACATTTCAAATCATAATATAACACGTTGCCATGGTAACAGTTCATTTGTGTTTAGGCCACTTTAGGCCGATTTTGGGGGTCTGAAAAACTTTTTTTTTAGTTAATAATTTACAACTCCACCCCACCAAAAAACAAAAATATTTCATAAAACCTTTTACGTCACTACAAAGTATCATCCTTGGCTTTACTTGAGACAAAAAAATATTGCTATAAATTTTACCCTTGTGCTATTTTTAGAACGTGCATTAGAATATGTTTTTTTTTAACTTGCAAAATCAACATTTTTACCGTATTTTTTGCCCTCAAAATTTCATTTTTTCAGGGGTCTCAGAATATTTTCCTTTCGGGTTTGATCAGGGCCAAAATTTGTCTTTTTATTTCTGGTAAGAAAAACTTGGGCAAGTATATCCTGATGTTAACAGTACTGTCTCCAAAATAGACCTTTTCCCCCAAACAGAACAATGCATTTTGAATTGTTTTTTCTTCATATTGAATTTATAACATTAATAAGTAATAATTCTATCAATCTTGCAGCTCTTCCTAAGCACTCTATAGGCTTAGTGGATTACCCAACATTGATCAGGAACTGTTGATGACCTTAATTTTAGAATTTGCCCGGCCCAGCCCCAATCATTATTTCTTGACATTGCATAAAACAATGTTTTGTGAATAGCGCCTCTTTTTTTAAAGTGTTCCCTTTCGGTTGTTATTGGTATTTTCATGTCTTCTGGGTAGAAACACTGTGTTTATTGTATCTTGTTGTGACTGATCATGCCTTAAGTATAGTAATTTTTCCAAAAACAATGCATGCTTATTAAAAGTCTGGCACTGTTTCCATGCCCTTTGAGTAATGAATACAAAGGTTTTTTTTAAACATAATGGTATCCAACCAAACCATAACCAATGCTTTGCCACTGAGAGTTCCTGGTTTGGCTACTTTACCTATCGTACAGGTATGATTCCCATTGCAAGTAGAGTGCGATGAGCATTCTTTACAAGTTGTCTTAAATACAGGGCCTACTCTCCTTGGTCCCTGCCTGCTACCAAATGTAAAACTTTTCATAGAGATAGAGATCATAAACAATGTAGTTTCTGTGCTTGAGGCAGATGGTTTTGAGCATCCAATCATGTCCAACACAAATGTGGGAAATTGAAAAGCCCGCTTAAAAGTGTTGGAAAAGTTTGCCAAGATCTTATTAAAAACAATGATACTAACGATTTGCAAGATGAGCGTAAGAGATCATTTAAACACGTTGCCTGGGATCGGTCAAGTTGGTATTTGAAATGCGTTTGTAACCGCTTGTTATAAAATGCATGGTTAGAAAGATGTTTTTGAGTGATACTTGTGTGGATCATTATATTCTACTTTTAAAATATCTTTCTAATCATATGCATTTTGTAATAAACGTTTACAAACGCTTTTCAAAGACCAACTCGACCGATCCAAGGCAACGTGTTAACGTGTTTAATGGAACAACATTGAAAGAAGCTGTAAATACTTGCACCTGCTCAACATAAATAAGTAAGATGCATTTGCAGTGACAAAAGTTTATTCAGGCTCATTTGATTATTTTTTCCATTCACTATATTACTAGTTCATAATTATTATATATGTCTCTGAGAACGATCAACAAAAAACATTGTCAAACATTACCTGCTGAATTGTTTATCACGTTAAATAAACCAACTCTTTTATTGTTTGCAACAGTACAATTGAAAGGAACCCCACCATGGATGGGGGAACTGCTTACAGAAGGCCAAAGCAGGTGAATGGCCATTTAGACACTTTGGACACAGTACTTGCTCACTTTTAGAGCCTCTTTGTTCTGATAGGGATGAAAATGTTTAGTTTGGTAGCGGGCAGGGGACCAAGAAGACTGTTATAAGGCCATGTATAGACAAGAATAGTAAAGAATGCTCATCGCACTACTTCTCTTCTTGCAACGTGAATCATACCTGTACAACTAGGTAAAGTAGTCATGACAAAACAAGAACTCTCAGTGACAAAGCATGGTTATAACATTTTTATAATGTTACTTAAAGAGCATGGAAACAGTGCCATATTTTTTTAACAAGCATGCTCGTTTTTGTTTTTTATCAATTCAAACTAAGGGATAACTTCAAAATGCATTTTTATTGTTTTTGGCAAAATTACCATGTTTGAGGCAGAACTGTCACAACAGGATACAATAAACCAAAGTGTTTCTCCCCAGCAGACATGCAAACCATAATGATAGCCCAATCACAACCAAAAGGGAAATATTCTGAGAACCAATAAACAATTAAGACAATACAAACTTTCTTTATGTGCAAGGGGAATTAAAAAATGTGACTTTCAAAAAAGAGGCACTGTTCACAAAACTTTTTTTTTTATGCAATGTCAAGAAATATGATTGGGCCGAGTCGGGGCGGGGCAAATTCTAAGATTTAGGTCATCAACAAGTCCTGATCAATGTTTGGTAAAGCACTAAGCCTACAGAGTGCTTATGAAAAGCTGCCAGATGTATGGAATTATTTCTAACTTGAAAAAATGAAGCAAATATTTCAAAATGCATTTCTCTATGTTTTCGGGGAAAAGGGTTTATTTTTGAGACAGTTCTGTTACATCAGGATACAATTGCCCGAGTTTTTCTTACCAGAAATAAAAAGACAAATTGTGGCCCTGATCAAAACCGAAAGGAAAATATTCTGAGATCCCTGAAAAAATGAAATTTTGAGGGCAAAAATATGGTAAAAATGTTGATTTTGCAAGTTCAAAAAAAAATATTCTAATTCACGTTCTAAAAATAGCACAAGGGTAAAATTTATAGCAATATTTTTTTGTCTCAAGTAAAGCCAAGGATGATACTTTGTAGTGATGTAAAAGGTTTTACGAAATATTTTTGTTTTTTGGTGGGGTGGAGTTGAAAATATTAACTAAAACAAAAGGTTTTTCAGACCCCCAAAATCGGCCTAAAGTGGCCTAAACACAAATGAACTGTTACCATGGCAACGTGTTATATTATGATTTGAAATGTAAATGCTGTTTATTTGGACCCCAAGTCCCTACCATCCACAAAGTATAAGAAAAATATTCCTTTTTTTACCTTGGACACGTATGTCGATATTATGTGAAAAGACCCTTAAAAAGGCATTTTTCACGTTTTGGGGAAAAAAGTCTAGTTTTGAGGCAGTACTGTCACAACAGGATACAATTGCCCAAGTTTTTGACACCAGATATGGAAAGACCAATGTTGGCCCTAATCACAGCCGAAAGGAAAATCTTCTGAGACCCCTGGCAAGTTGACATTTTGGGGTCCAAAAATAGGGTAAAAATGTCGATTTTGCAAGTTCAAAAAAGATACTGTAATGCATGATGCAAAAATAGCACAAGGGTGATATTTAAAGCAATAATTTTTTTTCTCAAGGAAGGCCAAGGATGATACTTTGTAGTGATATATAAGGTTTTTTGAAATAATTTTGCATTTTGGTGGGGTGGAGTTGTAAATATGAGCTAAAAACCAGTTTTTCAGACCCCAAAATCGGCCTAAAATGGCCAAAAAACAAAATGAGCCGTAACCATGGCAACGGGCTATATATAGAATTGAAAATGCAATTTTGTTTACTTGCACCCCAAGGCCCTTCAACCCACAAAGTATAAAAAAATTCATTTTTTGACTGTGAGCAACTATGTCAATTATTTACCTGAACTGACTCTTAACTGTTCGTTTCTATTCACCGTTAATTTCTGCACGTTTTGACACATCTTGTGTTGCGCTACGAAGTTGTTTGGTGGATTTATGGACACTTGAGTGGCTTAAGGTCGAATTTCAAAAGTTGCAAAAGCCCCTATTCACCCCAATTCCAAAAGGGAACTCACATAAGCATCACACTCAGACAAAATCAAGACAAAAGACACAAACTCGTTTCGTTTACATGACCATGAAATTAATTGCCGTATCTTTAACTCTAAAACTGCTGTTATAATGTCCTCCATTCTTGGTGTGTCCTCCATCATTGTCCTGATCGGCAAGGAGTCGTCTTCTCATACTCTCAATGAGACCTCTGATCTGTCCCTGGTCAATCCCCTGCCGTTTACCGATCAGGATGCGTCGCAATCCCTCAAGAGTGGTGTCAGGCTTTATGGACTTGTTCACTTTCTTCTGCTGCAGAAGTCACCCTCGGACGGCCACTCCTTGGCAGGTCGTCCACATTTCCCTGAGCTTAGCAGCGATTTCACCATTTACTGACCGTCGCTGGTGACGTTTTTACCTCACATCGACGTACCGGCTTCTATCAAACCAACGATCCGTCCTCTTTTCTGTTTGGTCGTTTGAGCCATCTTTCCTGTTATCTTGAAACACCTTTCCCTGTCTTACCATTGTTGTATGCCTCCCATCTTTGACCCCTTTGCTTGGTTACTGACAATTATTGGTGAGTATGTTCATCGCAACCGATTTATCCAAAACGCGACCAAAAAAACATCATTTATAAAAGGCGAGCAAAAGAAACGCCGATCTTACTCGTCACAATACAACGATTTAGCTTGAATAGGGGCTTTTGCAACTTTTGAAATTCGACCTTAAGCCACTCAAGTGCCCGTAAATCCACCAAACAACATCGTAGCGCAACACAAGATGTGTCAAAATGTGCAGAAATTAACGGTGACTCGAAATGAATAATTATTTTTTGGCATACTGTTTCAGGTTCCGATATATCTGACCATTTGTAAGTGTTTAGATACTTTATTGGCGCAGTTTATATATCTATATCAACAAGTAACACAGGTGTGCAAGCACTTGAATAAGTGCAAATAACACATTTAATTGTATACGTACAAAGGCAATGTTCACATCGTCTATATGAGCTATTGTGGTTATATACGAATCTGTGGTTATATCAAACCGACGTTTCTATCAGTGTGTTCTGACTGTCTTCAGTGCATGCCTTCATCGTCTCATTGAGACCGGTCAAAGCACACTGGGCGAAACGTCAACCTGTTAACCACAGACTTTCGTTATAAGGGGAAGTTAAGCTGCACGTTGCGCGGGCCAAAACCAGAAAATTGTCTAGGTGACGTCAACACTTTGGGCTTATTTTATGCTGACGTGGTGACGTCTGTACGTACGTGCCTGACGTGAAAAAATGGTAACTTCACCTATACTAAAATCACAATTTTCTGACTTTCACGTTCACATTTTTGCTCGCGTAATACGCAAAAGAAAAAAAAAACTTGCTCGCGTAACACGCAAAAGAAAAAAAAAACTGCGTGACAACCGATAGGTTGAATTGCACTGAAAGTAAGTAACAATAAACATATTACTATCCCCCCTCCCCCCATTCCATCTCGTCTAGTTCTGCCTCATATTTGACAAGTATGTACTGGGCCCTAGTTTTAGTATGGTGGTTCTGATAATTATATATCGTGTGTGTAATGCTTTTACTTGCCATCTTTTGTATTGATTTTAGCTACAATTTTTGATTTCTATGTTGTATATTATATATAAATTTGCACCCTTTCTTACAATCAAGGTCTAGGAGGGAACATCTTTTTGGATGGCAGTTTTTATGACTTTTGCCTTTCACATTGTATTGTCCGTAGAATAAAAATAAAATATAAAGATATTTGAACCACAACGGGAAGTAAATGTCTTTTTTGGCTTTTGTTCTTTGACCTCCGCTTGTATATTGCCAAAGAGTTAAAATAAATACATAAATAAACTCCTACATGTATGGGGGTTCATTATTCACGCATTGTGCATCACTTGATTGTATTGTACATATCAACCCTGCCAAGTTTTGACTCCTATTTAATTTTTAATTAATTCAGACAGAGGTATAAACGCTCGTTGCACAAACACGCTCAATTGACACGGCTCAATACTTCTATTAAATCTCATAATTTATTCATTTTTGAAAGAGTGGAAATTTTGGATACTCGTAAAAAACAACTATTATGGTAACTGTGCGTGACAAGGACCTTGTCACACGCGTCAATTTTTACAGGGTACTTGGAGGCAGCCAACGCAGTGCATGCTACAGGACCACTTTGGTCGTACATAAGTATTTTTTTCAAACAATGTCTTAAAGCCATTGGACACTTTAGAAAGAAAAAAAATTAAAGTTCACAGATTTACAAATAACTTACAGGGTTTTTGAGAAAACATCAAAACAATAATTGAAAATTCCATGGGAGGAAAAAAAATTAGTGGACATAGTAAATGCTGCCACCTATCGACGGAATATGAATAGCGAGATGACCTCCGAATCCGCACTGTGTAGGATTCTTCCCCTGTTGCTTTAACATTGTGTAGGATTCTGGCCCTATGCTTTAGCATTGAATAGCATTCTCTGACACTTATGTCATAAAAACTCTGCATGCTACCTATTCTGCAAACACATTATAATGATCCATGATTAACAAGGCAGAGGGCGCCCTATCTAGCCCTCCGTTGGTTTTAGCAATCATTGGTTTTGTACAGTAGTATATGGAGTAGAGCAGAAAGCACAGAGGTCAATGAGTAGAGTAGAATCCTACACCGCCTGTGTGGTAAAAATTTTGTTCGTATAGTAACAGTGATTTTAGTCTGATACCCAAACATAAGTATTCATTGACAAGTGATAGAAGTTTTGGAAGCCAGACTCAATAGGCTCTGTAATTCTAGAAACAATGCATCAAAAGGTGTTACCAAAAATACAAAATATAACGCTTGAGGGCGACTTGCAAACGGCCCTGTGAAACGTGTTCATACACATACCGGCATAATAGTTAAACATCATTTAAACAAAAATTGGGAAGATCTCTTCTGCTTTTGATTTGAATGTTGCATTTAAGTGTTTTTTGTTACTTAATTTGATTTGTATTTCGGCGTAGAGCTCCCTCAACGATACAAATATGGAAGGCAACTTCGGTCACCCTTTACCACATGTGATTTGAATGTAATGTTTTGGCCATGTTAAAGTCCATGTGGACGTACGCTGCAGCGCAAGCATGGCGGTCAAACTCAAGTCGAAGTAAGTAAAAAGGTTATTTAGGCCTTGTTTTTATGGTAAATGCTAATAAAGGTAAATGAAAATAAGGTCCTGATTCTAGTTAGTGGTTACCCCTTACAAAAACATGTTATTGCCAAATCCTTGTTCTCTCAGAATTGTAGTTGTTGGTGGCCAACTCTTTCGTTCGTCATGTTCGTTCGTCTTCGTCTGTTCGTTGTGCTGCAAGTGCGACACATACATTCATTCGGGTCGCACTAAATACCGACAACTCACGACAACAATTTTTAAATGTACTTTACCAGAACATTTGAACATAAGTCAACCGTTAAATATATGCACAAGAGTCATATGCACCCTGCGGTGTAATAGAATCGTCCAAGTACGTCGAAAGACAAAATGGCGAATATTTCCGTCCGTTACTAAATTCGGGGTAAAAACACCTTTTTTACAGTTAAAAATACAATTTTTTCAACAGTTTGAAAGTGATTTAGATGCACATATTTAACGGTTGAATTATGTTCAAATGTTCTGTTAAAGTGCATTTAAAAAATTTTGTTGAGAGGGGTCGTGAGTTGTCGGTATTTAGTGCGACCGATTCATTCATTCCATCGATTCCGTGTGTACACCACACCGCGGCGGTTGGCCGGTCATGTCGGTCTGAGGTCAACTCGGTTTAAAAATATTGTTATACCTCTGTACAAATTGTGAAGTTTGATTGGTAGAGAACCAATCCAAGCCGTGCAACAAATACGCATGTATCATGGCTAAATATGCGCGCTACGCGTAATGAATGAACAGCACGCCGGGTATCATGAAAAGTGATGTACACCGATGTACATCACCTTGATTGTTCCCACCGTTGGTCAATTTCCAACGCTGTACGAAACACGCGCGGGTTCGAGGGAACAGGTGAAGAATTGTTTCTTATTTGAACTGTTCGTCTGCTTATTCGACCATGATTAAACTATGCATTGCTCTGTCTTAATAATGTTTGAAGATGAACAGAGCTTTGAGAAGAGGAATAACAATGTTACCAAGAAGGTATAACAAAACAACTGTTGCACGCTTTCGTGACTGGGGTCCATGGGTTTTGTACACCCTCGGTGGCAAATGGCACCCCCGGCTTTGCCTCGGGTGCCATTTTCCCCCTTGGGTGTACAAAACGGAAAACGCCATGGATCCCGTCACAGCGTGCAGCAATTGTATAATGTCAAGTGTGATTGCAGTATGATGAAGCTGTAACGGTGGTGCTTGCATTATTTTACTTACATTATTAAGGGAATCAATCCAATCAATGTGTGGTGAAGAGATTTTCAACTAGTGTTTTAATCCCAACAAGGCCTCGTTCTGATAATTTTATCGAGATGAAGTTGAGGTCAATTATCAAGAACCAGGCCTCGGCGGGTTTAAACCACTGGTTGAAAAACGATTCAACACACTTTGATTCCCGTTCATAAATACCTGTTCGGTCAAAAAACATCAACACTTATAGTCAAAAAGTAAAATAAATGCAAGAAAATTATAATTTTTCATTAATTTCTTTCAACACAACACCCCTCCAGCTATGAAATGGTAAGGCCCAGTCAAGGCCCTCGGGTAAACAACTCCTTATAAGGGAATGCTGTGCGCGTATTGCGTGATGTGGCACAATTGTCTCGGCCGTTGCTTTCGACCAATAGGAATGAAGAAACTGTCTTATAAGCACAGGTGCAAACTCGCGTCTCACGTCCATGTGTCAACACTTTTTACTGGTCATAAACAAAGGTTTATACACACTCACATAAACAAAGGTTTATACACACTCACGTGACGCGCTCTCCACCAATAGGAATAGCGAAACTGTCTGATGTATTTATGAATAAATATTAATTAACAATATTTTAAAAATAAACATAATGCTGAATAACTTTCCGTATGGCGCCACCACTTTTTCACTAATTTTTACAAAAAGGGATATCTCAGTCTAGAATTGCAAGGGTCGTTGGTTCGAATCCCACCCGAGTAAAATGTCTGTGATATTTTTTCATAAGTACTGAGTAGTCAGTGCTAACACACATCAGTGTATGGGTAAAAACCAAAATTAATATCTCAGTCTCGATGAGCCTTGAGTTAAATAATTAGAATTATACTGTTTATTTCATATCAAATGAAAAAGTGGAGGCGCATACCATATATGGAAACTTTTCAAAATCCAACATATTTCTCATATTAAGTTCTGCTAACTAAATAAGTAAATTTTCAATTGGAAAAGTTACTAAATAAAGTTAAATAGAATCATATCGGTCCATTCTTCTTCTTTTAGTTAATATTTGTATTACTTTTAATTATAAGAATAGCTAGTATTACTATTCATTAATCATGGAACTTGTATAAAGTTGTAATAAATAAATAGTGTATTAATTTTGGTTTTTACCCATCTCAAATAAATAGTGCCTAAAACGCTGGACTTTCTGACTACCTTACCTACCACCCTACTCTTACCTTAGAACTGTATGAGGTTCATTTCGCTATTGTTCGTGGAGACTACAGCAGAACAAACCTCACAGTTCTAGGAGTTGCCTAGCCCTATATCTCTCCAGGAGGTGAAATAGTTTTTCGAAAAGAAACATACTTTTATGACAATATTATCCCCCATTTTATTTGTACTCACTTACCGTCGCTTATTAGGGAGAGCAGATTAACTCAAAAATGTGCGCGTTCGCTTTTGTGTAATTTTATGAGAACTCCGGTAGCTGGCAATCACTTGGTGAACATCGCCGGTGCCATGATGTTTACGGACATGCATGATTATACTAAGAGCATGGGAGTTAAGACAACTCGTCCTGCAGACAACTCAACAGTCTGACAAATCGAGTCGTACAACTTGACGATTCAGACAACTAGACGGATGGTACACGCGGTCTCAAAGACTTGAAGACGACTTTTTGTTATCCTACCGAGTATGCTGAGCAATATTGGTAAACGTACGTAAATCTAGTCTTGATTCAAGATATTATTCACTACTTGATACCCCCTTTCTTTAAATTCGCACCACTTTTTGCTGATGCACGTTCGATGGTGGCGCTCTAAGCAAAGAACACTGCATTGACAGAAAGAGTACTTGCTCACTTGCACAGTAACAAACATCCTGGCGCAGATGATGTTTTTTGTGCAAAATGTTTCCTAGAACTAAAACCAAACAAGCGTGTACATTTTGGAGTTAATGGGCTCTCCCCAATGTGCTTAGGTAAGTGAAACAATTGGGGAAAAATATTGTCATAAAAGATGTTTTTCTCATGATTTCACCCCCTGGAGAGAGATAGGCATATGGCCAAGAAGCGGAGGTAGTCCAGCGTATTTGGCACTATAAGTATTTATTAGGCTATTTCTGGAGTAGTTGTTATAATTGAACCCTCCATGTTTTGAGTATTATGAATGGATTTATTAGACATTTGGTAATCAAGACTGTGATCTTAGAATTTGTGTCATGTTTTTCAAAAGTGAAAAAAATTGGGCAGTGGCAAGTCTATCAACACTGGTTGAAATTGCATGTGTGAAGTTGTGGTGTAATATGTAGCGTCAGGAGAATGAAGGGGTTTTTATTGAAAAATGTGCTGAAAACTGATTTATTTAAATCCACATACACTTAGCTTGTTGTATGTCTTGACTTAGATTATTCAATTGCCATTGTGGTCTTTATTTCTCTTTTGTTGTATATATGTTTTGTTTTTTGTTCTGCGCCTCGGAATAGGGTCTTTTACACTAGATATATGGTGCATAATAAATGCAGCTATTGTTATTATTATTATTGTTATAATTACAATCATCGCAACTATGTATGGAAGAGCCAATCCACCAACCATGTCCACTGGAATTCCTTATGACCTTTACCCTTTTTATCCTTGGCCCTACTTGAAGTATTTTTAATTTTATTTGTTTCTTATCACATTACAGCTTTCGTGTGGAAAGTAAGATCTCTGCATTATACACAGGGGGTAAGGTTCATCTCTCTACCAATGGACTTCATTTGTTCTGTGTACATGGAACAAGTATCAACATACTTGACACCTCCACTGGGAAAGTGGTACATTCCATTAAAGAGGTTAGTAAACTAAAAAATACATCTGCAAAATTGTTCTCTGTTACAATGGCTGACTTAAAATCTACTTTTTCAAATTAACCATACACGTTTTGTCACAAAAAAAAGCATACTCTCTATTTAATATTATGATTTACAAAATTGATTTGCAGGAAGACTGCGACGATGTTACATCATTTGCAGTAACTCCAGATGACAAGGTTAGTTTCTGATTTGTTGGTTTGTTTTTGAGAGGGCGTCCGGGGCACCATGGCATTTTCTCCTCGGTACAGGGCCCCTGTATGAGGAATTTGTGAATTTCTATTGAAACAATTCCAGTGGCACCAAGGCAATGATCAGGAGAAACTGAGTTAACAACCTCTGTTCCCTCCGTGAAGTGTGACGCCTACTTTAAATAAAAGAGGTAGTCTAATTGCAGGCAATCACCAATAAAACATCCTCCGTTCAATGTGAGACTTTTGAACGTTAGGTGGCAGCAGACTTACCAGGTAAATTGTCATAATACTGAGCGTGCTTACATTTCCGAAAACAATGGATTTAAGTTTAGTCTATTACCAAACTGGGGTTGTTTATTTTTGAAGTTTGAGTAAACCTTTTTTTTCCTTTTGTAGTTTCTAGTAGTTGCTCATAGGAACTTGTTAATGAAGCAATGGGACTGGCAAGAGGAAAGATGCGTCCGCACATGGAAGGTTAGTGCAAGGTGTGTTTATTCTAATTTTATATTGTTCAGACTTCCTGCGAATGCGATACGAATTATGATATCAGAAATTCGCAACAAATAATTCCGAAGAGTTGAGCTTTGTTCAATTCCTGCGAAACAAGTTATAAGAGTCAATATTATTATTATAATAGTGCCATGAAACTTGGCCCAGTGTTTTCAGGCATTATGCATTTCGTCTAATTTATGAGTACAAAGTACATGTTAACAGCACATACGTGTACAATAGCAAAGACATAGCGCAAAGATATAGTGCAAAGATATAGCTTTTATCGTAATTTTACTTGGAATTTGGCTGATGCTGCTATTCATAAATTTGTATAATAAACAATCAGTGAATGTTGGGACAACTACCCACTCCTTGCAGGCCATCCATGTTGGGCCCATTGTCAGCATGGCCTTTGACCCCACCTCTACCCTGCTAGCCACTGGGAGTAGTGATAGCACCATCAAGCTGTGGGACATCGTTCAGCAGTACTGCACCCACAACCTCAAAGGTTCACAGGGAGTGGTCAGGTAGGTGTACCCCCATCCAGTCTATTACCTCTTTGTATTTCTCGATTTACATGTATAGCTGCACCTGAATCTGCATGGATGTGATTTCTCTGTTTTTATATGGAAATTTGTTTTTTTGTTGGTTTGTTTGTTTGTTTGGTTGGTTAGCTGGTTGGTTGGTTGGTTGTTTGTTTGTTCGTTTGTTCAGTTGTTCGTTTGTTCGAATGTTCGTTTGTTCGTTTGTTCGTTTGTTCGTTTGTTCGTTTGTTCGTTTTTAAGTAAGAAAAAGGAAAAGAAAACGAACTCCAGTTTTTTTAAGCCTAGTACATCCCTGTAGTCGGCAAAACATCCTTTTGGAAACATTACACAACCTTTTTTTTATAAAGAAGACAATGAAGAACTTTTAGTTTTAGACGTGAGAGGAAAACCCCTATAGTGGAAGACACACCCCTCTGTTGTTTGTAATCAAGAGATAGAAATAATGTTATCCGTTTGGTAATTTGTTTTTGTTTGCTTATTTGTTTTGGCAGTGTTGTTGAGTTTCATCCAGAGTCCGGTAAACTTCTCCTCTTCTCTACATCCGATGACTGCAAGATACGAGTATGGGATCTCAGTACTAGCAGGTACCACAACAAAACTTTTAATTGAATGAACCTTACATAACAAAAATAATAGTAGTAGTATTGACCCCTTACACACGCATCCCACGCGGCGACTGTGCCACGCTCACCATGTCGGTGGGCACATAGGTTTACATATAAACTCTGCGTTGCCTAAAATGCGCCCTCACTGTTTAACACACAGTGACATTGCCCACCAGTATGGCGCATCCAAGATTATTCTGATGATGATGGCAGGTGAATTGGATCAATATATAGCTCGAGGTCATCTCAATATGAGGTCATCTCAAAGCGAGGTCATCTCAAAGCTAGGTCATCTCAAAGCAAGGTCATCTCAAAGCAAGGTCATCTCAAAGGGCTCTTTATTTGCTCACTAAGTTATGCGGGGATATGTTGGTTAATATACGATCCATTTATTTATATAGCACCATGTAACAGTTTACATGATGCTGTTTTTACTATTGAAGCTGCTGTAGGTTTCCAACCAACAGGTTTTATTGCCACTAATTTTAAGAGTGATTACCAGACGTATTCCATTAATAAGGAAGGGACATGAACAGGCAAATCTAAACATGATTCCAACCTCACTCGACTTAAGAGGTAGAGAGAGTTTAGAGTCATATAGCAACACTTTCACAATCACAATTGTGGCATCAGGAGATTAACTCGATAGTAATTTAGTTTACTTTTAAAAAAATCCATCAGGGGTGCTACTTTTTGTTTTTTCTCTCTCTTATATGTATATGTTTTCTTTACCGTTTTTATTTTCTGTACTTTGCATTTTCACTTGTGAAATTAATAAATGAAATGAAATTTATTCTTGGTTCATTCCCTCAGATGTAAAGCTGTATTAGAGAGCCATTACAGTGGAGTCACCAGCTTTGCATTCACCGAGGATGGCATGACGATGTTTAGTTCAGGTAGAGATAACATCGTGACTGTGTGGAACTTAGAGACGTATGAAGCCACCAAAACAATTCCTGTCTATGAGGTAAGTTAAGTCAACTGATTGAGCGCCTTAAAACAAGTCTAGAAAAGACCCAGCCATTAGGCTTGATCGCTATAGTTGGACCAGTATGCACCTCATTCAATAGAGCTTGCACAATGGGTCTGTGCAAAATTTTCTACGGCCAATCACATCTGCACAATAGTCAATTAGGCTTCTATAATATTTGTTCAAGTTTGTGCAAAACTATGGCATCTGTTGTCAATATAGTCGCAGCCTATTTAAAGTAGTACAAAACAAGATTGTTTGTGTTTGAGTTAGGTTTTTCGCAGCTTTTTGGGGGGTTCTAATCAGGGGTTCATTAAGATAAGGGCAGGGGTTCAAATCAAACCATTTAAATTGTTTTGAAAATACTGTGTTAGAGCACTGTTCATAAAATATGTTTGTTGTTGTTGTGAATCATGCTAAAATTTTTAAATTTATTTGTTGACATTCTAGCTGCTAATACAAAAGAACAAAAACCCTATTAGTTGTTTACAGCAGAGAAGTCTATAGATTTCATTGTTTCCCACTGCAAACCTATTGTACTATTTCTGCCATGTAAAGGCTGACAGCTTTTATTAATTTATTAATTTCTCTATTGATGATTTTTATGCTAGCCGTTAGAGTCTGTCATCGTACCACCATCTGACGTGGATTGCAGTAAGATTGGCATCAGTGGTAACGGCTCATTCTTCATCACTGCTGGATCTCAGGGTAAGTCTTGGTACTAGACCGGGGATTTGCTTCATGTTAAATCTCCTTGCATCCCTTGTGGGTTCATGGCTGTTGATATTAAAGTGGAGTTAAATTTTTGTCCCCTTTGAATTTTATGTTAAATTTGGGGGGTGAGTTGTTGGAGTAATAATAATGTACATTTATAGGGCGCACATTTCCATTAAAAATGCTCAAGGTGTCAACAAGAAAGTCATGATAATTAAAAAACAAAACCGAAGGAATTATTTGAAAGCAACTCTCATCAGATGAGTTTTAAGCTGTTTCTTGAATGTTGATATGCTGGTGCATGACCTAAGGGATGGCGGTAAAGAGTTCCAGAGAAGAAGGGCTGCTGGAGCAAAGGATCTATCCCCCCATGATCTGTTCATCTTTTTGATCGGAGGCCGACTCTTCCAGGAACAGAATGTTGGATATGGCAATATAAATATTGCGGTGCTAAACCAGACAAAGGCTTGTAGGTCTGCAAGAGAATCTTGTAAACAATACGCTCATTCTTGGGCAGCCAGTGAAGTTCTTTAAGTATCGGAGTGGTGGATGCTGACTAGCTTGCTTGCACAACAAGACGGGCAGCTGAGTTTTGTGTCTTTTGCAGCTTATGGAGCAGATGTTTTGAAAGTCCGTAAACTTTTTTGTTAGTAATGACTCTCACCCCTTTGATATGTGTGGACTTCTTTCAGTCTTTTCCTGCTTGATTCACATGGTATGGTTTGACCAAACTTGTAAAACATGTATGTACATGTATACCACTGTTGCAGCGAAGGAACATGTGTGGAGACATTGAAAAGTCTACTGACAACAATGCACAGTATTTTGGATGCACGCTCATCGTTGGACTTTTTACTAGTCGTCAGTACGCACCTTCATAGGCTTACAGTGCTGTTTCTTCCATACATTTAATGTGTTTTACATCTGGAGTTATTTTTACCCTTTGAACTATGACCTGGAATTTTGTTTTGTGACAATGGATGCATGAGTGTGTGCAACACGTGTGTGCAACACGTGTGCGGAGATACTGGTAATAAATGACATTTCAGGACGCTCTACTTAGTAAACTAAATCACAGCACTCACAATTGTCAATAAGTACATAAGTACATCAAAATAAATAAAATAAATGAAAAATTAATTAAAATGAAAGCCACCTGTAATGCAATAAATTGACTCATTTCGAAATAGATATGTTTGATAATTTTCTTGAATTTGGCAGTTGATTTGGCATTTTTTTATTAAAAGTGGTAGACTGTTCCACTCCATTGCTGCAGTGACTGTGAAGGTTCTGTCACCGGCCTTGTTGTGTGTGCATGGGAAAGTCAGCCGGAAACAGATACATCCCTTTTTATGAGGGAATTATTCATCTCTGCAAGAGAGATTGGCACCCACCGGCAAGAGAATGTTGGAAAGATTCATACTTCTTCCAGAAGCATAACTTGCAACAAGCCCGTGTAGGACATTTCTGTCTGCTTTCAGGATTGTCCTCTTGCTTGTGTCACTCTACTGTAAAACTTCAGAGTTTCGATAGTTGCTGGCTTGTTTTTCTTGTCAGGGTCATATAGAGAACAACTTGTCTCTGTGGTGGACTGTACATGAAACTTGTCTTGTACAAACCTATCTAACTGCCTGCTGGCCATTTTCTCTTGCATTCAGCAGTGGTTGTTGAGTAGTTTTAGTTGCAAGATCTTTTGTGGCAAGATTTTGCAGCACACTCTGACTGGGATGTAATAAAAAAACTTGGAACCTGTGATAGACACACATCAGTGACTGTTCGTCCTTGTTGTCACGCTGAGGCCTGTGTGGGATTGCTTCATTGTGATGAGTCCCATCCGTGTGCCACGCTATGTGCCATGTCAAGTTTTCATCATTCACTTGGTCCATATATTGAAATCCTCCAGATATTTGTTGGTCTCGCTTCGAGGCTCTGATCACATTAGTACTAACGAGAACTGGTACACGTCGTCTGTAGCTATCTGAAGGGACAACAAATGCATCGACATCGTCATAGGTGACACCAAGAATTACGATGGAGATCGGGACAACACTAAGATATGGCACGTTTTGTCCACTCGTGTCTTCTATTGAAACGTCTGCTGGAAGTATGGATTTGTTCTTCCAGAGTTCTTCAGTGATTGATGTTATCTGTGAGCCGGAGTCTATTAATGCTAAGTAGTTTTCACAATCTTCTTCGATGACATCTTCATTATTAGGTCCGATAAGTTGTTGAAATCTGGTTTGGCTTGGTGAGTCCATTGGCCGCGGCCTGCCAAGTTTAAAGGAATGTTTCTGCACCCTAGATGAAGACCCTGTTGGTGGTATCCCTTTGTTGTCTCGTGTAGTTCTTCTTGGGCTGCTGGCAAGTTCTTCTACCTTTTCGGTGAGGAGGCTCATTCTAACCATCAGTTCTTGAAGAATATTGTGGTCAGTCTTCTTGTTGGGTGGTTGAAAGGTAGTCGGTGCTTTGTGAGGATTGGGTTGCGACTGATAATGATGTGACTGTGCTGACTTCTGTGACTGCGCTCTGACTTCAGGCTTAGTCGTCGGTTCAAGTCGCATCTCTCTCTCAAGTTGTCTTACTTCTGTCTGCAACTCATGGAATGTCATCTCACGTGGTCTCATAGGTGCGATTCGTCGAGTCACTCTTTCATCTTTTACTCCTCGCATGAATTGTTGCGTCAGCATGTGGTTGTGGTTTGGGAAAGGTATGTTCTTGCTCATGCGTTCTTCTATGGTGCAGAGTGTAGCCTCAAGTTCCACTGCAAAGATGCTGGTCGGTTCATTAGGACTCCTCATCTGTGCATAGAATTTCGGCTAGTAGATCACCAATCATCATGAGCTCACCAAACTGTGCCCTCAGCTCAGCAAATGCATGTTGTGGAGTCTGTTGTCTGGATGGAAGGTTCAGTCCTAGTTTCCTTGCTGATCCACCCAAGTACCTCACGATTGTTGCAAACTGCATTTCTATCAGCATCGCTGTGTTTTCTATCGGGTACTTAGTGTCTCGCACCCAGCCTCGAGCATTCTTTTCCTGTTTAGATAGGGACATTCTTAACCTGGTGTGACGGCATGAGATGTAGCTGAGGTGTAGGTTCAGTCTGATTTGAAGAAAGATATTGATGTTTCTTGGTCTTCGGATTGTTCGGCTGTGAAATATGCGGTGGGAAGTTTAGGTAGTCTGGTGCTACGTGTCTTCGTATGGGCGTAGAAATCAGCTGCAATGTGTGACTTGAGGTTATAAGTTAGTGACCATCTGTCCAGTGCACAGGTTGTTATGGTGATACCAATTTATGGTCAAGTCCTTAGTCAAGGGCACAAGGGAATCTGAACCCGCACTCAGTTGCTGACAACACAAGAGCTTGGGTCCGGTGAACTATATCGCTCACCCACGACATGCATTTTAGTTGTTTGAGTTACCAGATGATAAAGGATTCTGAGGTTGTCTTAAATACAATAAACTCCACATTGCTTTCTCCCCCCCCCCTTTAGGTCTGCTTAAGGTATGGGATGCTTCTACAGCGAAGTGTGTATTCACTCAACAGCGACAGCTCCCTGACCTCCCTCAGCCAGAAGGTCAGAGTGAGGGCAAAGGTCATGATCAACCAATGGGGAGCCACATCAACCAGGCAATGTTCTGTGGAGCGTTGGGCGTTCTCGCTGTGGTCACCTACGATCATAACATCCTCTTGTTCAGTGTGAAAGATTTTGAACTCAACAAACAGGTTTGTAAAAACAAAGTTTAATTAGTGCACAGTTGACTCTTTCATGCTCCGACTGGTCGCTAGGGACCAGTTTAAATCCCTTCAGAAAAATAGTAGTAAAACAGAAAATAAAGACTGTACGGCCACACAGTTTTCAGAATGGGAAACAGGACTCTTGAGGGTGCTATTGTGACCTGTTTTGGGGAGGTTGCCATTTGCTGAAGAAACAAGTAAGTAATAAAATTTGTACATCATCAATTTATCACTAAATTAAATGGTGCATGGAAGTGTTCAACCAGGAAGTTCTGTAGTTTTTCAACAGTTCATTATTCTTAAAATAGAGGAAATTGGAATACCAGTTAAACTGCCATGCATAACTTTTGCTTGTGACTGATTTTCAACTAATTTTTGCTAAGCAGACATTTGTGAAGCAGTATTCCACTGTATTTTGGGGTTTTACAGAATACACTGATGTATGTAAAGCACTGTATACTCAGTGCTGAGTCCTGTAGAAAAAAATCCATGGGCATATTGCTCAGGTGGGATTCGAACCCTGGACCTTTTGCCAATCTCAAACAGATGTCTTGCCATTAGACCACAGAGACTGCCCGGTAGTCCGAGGCAGTTTCAAATCCCATTCCATTATTTGTGTACAGAATGACCAGTTGCTGAATACTTGATAAATGTGTATTGTAATCTTTTTGTCCATGCAGTTTGTTGGGTACAATGACGAGATCCTTGATCTATGCTTTATGGGTGAGAATGATACACACATTGCCGTGGCAACCAATAGTGAACAGCTTCGTGTTTTTGAGCTTTCCTCCCTCAGCTGTCAGATTCTACCTGGACATACAGGTTAGTTATTTGTTGTGTCTGTCCAAAAGATTTGTTTAGTCTTAGATATTAATGGCTATCAACTTTGTGAATTCAATTGTGTTTTTAAGTTCACCATTTGTGTTTGTTTTTCCTGTAGATATTGTTCTCGCACTTAAAGTTTTTAAGAATGGACTGATGTTAGCCAGTAGCTCCAAGGTGAGTTTAAGTTTCCTTTAAAGTTTGATTGATTAGAATTTATTCAAATTACATGAAGGATGTGGTCAAAATGGTCAATGACATGATTACTCACCTGTTCCCATCTGACACTTTTGTTTATTTTTTTATAATCAACTTTCATTATTACCATCTTAGCTGTCCTCCTGAGGCAGGTCATTTTTACTGGTGGGGATTTCTGAAATTACGTGTGAAAAAACAGGCAAATTACTTGTGTGGGATTTGAACCCACGCTCTGTTCTTTATCGCACGGCCATGACTCGGCCAGTTTTAATACAGGTGTGCAAGACCTCGCACCACTCTTTTATTCCCTTAAAGGCAGTGGACACTATTGGTAATTACTCAAAATAATTATTAGCAAGGAGTATTTTTCTTTCATTAATATCTCGCAACTTCGAAGACCGATTGAGCTCAAATTTTCACAGGTTTGTTATTTTATGCATATGTTGAGATACATCAACTTTGAGGGCTAGTCTTTGACAATTACCAATAGTGTCCACTGCCTTTAATATAAATTGCGTAAAACAAGACAATGACAAATTGTTTCTTGGGGCTTGTTTGTTTGTAGGACAACACTGTGCGACTTTGGTGTATGGAGCCAACCACAGGCTCAGTGTACTGTGTAGCAATAGGTAAAGGACACACACATTCAGTTGGAGCACTGACTACTGCAAGGTGAGAATACTGTGGGTTTACAGACTTCAGAATCTGATGAAATTAATTTGCTCCTGAACCAAACTTCAAAGTACAAAGTGGTGTTACAACCTCGCGTTTACTTTTCAAAGCCTCTTCATAACGTCCACATAGTAGAAGCATCTGTCTCGACAGTGTCCTATCAAGTCAATATAATAGAGGTTACTGATTCACATTAGCTTCCAAACAAACATACATCAGAAGTCATCAATGGTTTTTGGTTTGATTAGCCGTGTGTAAGTTCAAATCTGGACAGGATATAGTTTTATGACTTGATACGTTTGTACACTGTCACAAGGGAACTCTGACCTTTGATTGTTTTTAAGAATATGAAAGTGTTTATTTTTTATACTGTTTAGGGCTTAATGGGTTTGGGTACTTGTACAATATGAAACACCATTTATACAGACTTACACGGTTTAACAATAAAGATTGTAGAAAGCCTCTCTTAAAATATTACTTGCTGGGGTGCTGTAGTTTAAAAAAAAAACAATAATAAGTAAAACAATTTCATATAATAAAGTTCAGCTCAATGAGACAAATGTTACTTTATCATGTTTCGTGGATTTACACAACTCTGGTAGACAAGGTACTTGAAGAATTTGTTTGTCAAATTAGTTCTATGAACTTTTGTTTTCAGACTATCTAACAAGTTTTTCGTCAGCGGCAGTGAGGACTGTACCATCAAGATTTGGGATATTCCATCTACCCTACCCACTCAGAAAGGCAGCACACCTGTCCAAATTCATGGAAGATTCACTGAGCGTGCTCACGAAAAGGTATGTGATTCCGTTCCGTTCTCATTGAGCATATTCATATGGTAGGCCTACATGCATAATAATATAATTGAACAAGTTTTTTTGTTTTAAAAAGTTTTTACTTTATAAGGAAAGCATTAGACACAGTTGGTAGTTGTCAAAGACAGGTATTCTCAATTGGTTTATCCCATCATGCTTAAAATATCTAATCTGTTAACATTTGGACTGGAATGGTCATCGAAATTGCAAGAGAATAATGAAAGAAAAAACACCCTTGTTTCAGATGACCCTTGTGTGGTGTCAGATGACTTAAAAAGGTGTCTGTATATATGTGCCGGAACGACTGTAGGTCGGTAATAGTTGAAGCATGATGCATTAAACATGTTAATTAACAAATCTGTACAATTTTGACTCATTGTTCATCAAAGTTGCAAGAGAATAACAAAAGGAAAACACCCTTTTTGTGCAAATTTGTTGTGTGATTTCAGATGTCTAAATAAAGGGCTTCAGGCTTGAAGTTTTTTTATTATTTGATTGAGAAATGACCTCATTCTCATAAACTATGTTACTTCAGAGGGAGCCGTTTCTTACAATGTTTTATACTATCAACAGCTCTCCATTGCTCATTACAGAGTAAGGTTTGATGGTAACAATTATTTTGAGTAATTACCAATTGTGCCTTATATAGTTGTTTAGATCTCTATGATTCTTTTTACAGGACATTAATTCAGTTGCTATATCGCCCAATGACAAACTGCTAGCCACTGGTTCTCAAGACAGGACAGCCAAACTATGGCACCTTGAGAAGGAGACTAGCCTGGGGTCATTCAGAGGTCATAGACGTGGTATTTGGTGTGTCCAGTTCTCTCCTGTTGATCAGGTATGTTCGGATTGCAATGTATATAGGGGTTTGTAGATTTGCTGCCAGTTTCAACCCAAGTTTTCTCAGCTGTGGCTGTGTATTATTTACAGTTTTGATACCTTTTGTCGATCAAGATTTGGTCTCACAGTGATTGAAGAGGTATGTAAAAGAATTTAACTATAGAAGTTGCAGCTTCATCAGTCGTTAAGTTTTTGAGAAAAATTGGAAAATTAAAGATTAATGTTTGCGTCAATCCATTGTACATGCCATTTGACATTAACAAAGACAAACAAAAATTGTGATTTTTTTTTTACTTGTTTCTTAAAGACTACAACTTTACAGCAAGTAATATTTTATGGGAAACTTCTACCAATATTATCTTTGTGAACACATTTGTGTTTTGTGTCCTACAAAAGTACATAAACCCTTTAATTGTACAGAACAAAGGAATGACCACACGAAAAGTAAAGTTGTGATTGTTAAATTTACTGTTTCTTTTTATGGTGTTTGTTTTCATTTAGGCCTTAGCAACAAGCTCAGCGGATGGTTCCATCAAGATATGGGCTCTGTCTGATTTCAGCTGTGTCAAGGTGAGGCAAGGTTGCATCTCAAATTCAGTTTCCCAATGTGACATATTCTGTGTACTTTTATCACTTCCGGCACAGTTTTGTCACTTTTGTTGCACCCTAGTTGTAAGTTCCTGTAGAGGTGGTTTATACTGCCTCCTTTAAAAGTCTAATTGTATGTGATGGATATGATGGCTGTGGTGGTAATGTGTTCCAGTCTTTAATAACTGTTTAGGGTATGATTGAATATACCCCCGGAAGTGATACTAATATGTTTGAAAGCGTCCTCACGCAGTCAAAAGTACAGCGCGTTGTAAAATTTACATCAGATCTTTGTCTCATTACATGACCTGGAACAAGGGAAAACTTGTAAACTAAGATAAATACGTCTATAAATTATTTTACAATTGTTTATCATTGCTTTTTATTTCTCCACAGACGTTTGAGGGCCATGATGCATCAGTCTTAAATGTCCTCTTTCTGTCCAGAGGGATGCAGCTTGTTTCATGGTAAGGAGAAGTTTGTCCCTGGTTGCATCCTCCATGAGGATGGCAGATAGCGCTATTGGTTTGTGGTGAAGGAAGAAACTTTCTCTGCCTCATTAGACCAGTAGTAGCCTTTGGTGCACGTATATGTAAGAGCCCAGGGATCGATTTCAGAAATCAATCAATTGAATCTTAAGTCAAACTGTCAGTATTACCATAGTGATTTGTATTGTGACATCACACTTTACTTAGCAACTACGATTGATTTGCAGTTAAGATCAATCTTAGCTCTTTGTGAAATTGGCCCCAGTCCCTTTATAAACAATTTCTTTCCCTTTTTTCCAGTGGCTCGGATGGTTTGCTAAAACTCTGGACAATCAAGACCAATGAATGTGTGAAGACATTTGATGAACACAGCCAGAAAGTCTGGGCATTAGCTGCCAATAGAGGGCAGGATTTAGTGGTCAGCGGTGGCGGTGACTCAAATATTCTAGTTTGGAAGGTAACTCAAGGAATAAAGTGTCAGACACAGTACTGCTCTAGAATTGCAAAGGTCATGGGTTTGAATCCCACCCGAGTAATATGCCTGTTATTTGTTCACAGCGAAAGTACTGTGTAACCAGTGCTAACATACATGGTGTATATTGGTAAAACCAAAATGAATATAAGTTTGTATTGTCATTAATTTTCGGAGTCATTACCAAACATATACAGACCCTTTAGAGATGTGGCGAGCATGTAAATTTGATGTCGCGTACATGTACACTGCGCACTAATAATAATAATACTAAAAGTGGCTTCTTGTATAGGGCTCCAATCCAGTGACGTTTATGGTGCTCCATTAGTTTTACCCATGGTCACTGGGCCATTTACTTAATTCCGTATACCATCTCAGCTCCCTTGGAAGTAAAAAAGCCTGTGTTGCCAAATATGTAGCGCACATGAACCATCTCTGGTCTCACAGGTAATCAATTGTATTAACTACCCTTAATTGTTTTTATCTTCAATCAGGATGTTACAGAACTAGAGCTTGAAGAGGAAATGGAGAAAGAAGAAGATCAGATCGAGAAGTAAGTTCATCGCTGAACTTGAACCCAATGTCTTGAAACTCTTAAATGTGTAGGAATTGGTTTGCTAACAAGGAAACATTTTGTAGTGAACCAGTCCAAACCAATGTCCATAGCGTGTCATTAAGAATTATTGTTTCAAAATAATGCAAACAAATAGTTGATGATGTTGGGCCATTAACTTTTGTTTACATTTATATTATAGGTCCTTTTGGTTGGTAAGCAGATTGCAACAGCTAATTCTATTTTGTCAATAGTTTCAAAAGGGTTAAACCTGAACATTTACAACAATCATTTTGTGACTCGACAGCGATAGCTGTTGGTAAAAAGTGTGTGACCTCATTTTGATAAGGTAGCATTCTTTGCTTTCCACAAAGGAAGGACAATTTTTGTGTGTTTACAACAAGCTTTTGTTGCATCTTTCTTTACTTTATTTGTTTCTTTACAGGGAGCAGGAGTTGTCTAATTTGCTTCATGACAAGAAATATCTGAAAGCAATCGGCCTGGCCATCACCCTCAATCAACCTTTCCGAGTACTCACTATTATGAAAAGTATGTACATTCATTGAAATTCAGTATTAACTATTTTATTACTCTGAATAATACTCCATCATTTAACCATAGCACTAGTAGCAGTGCCCTGTGGCAAATATGTGTAATGCAATGTATTTTAAAGGCAGTTGACACTATTGGTCATTACTCAAAATAACTATTATCATAAAACCTTTCTTGACTATGAGTAATGGGAAGAGGTTGATAGTATAAAACATTGTGAGAAACAGCTCACTCTGAAGTGACGAAGTTTGCGAGAAAGAAGTAAATTTTCTACGAATTTGATTTTAAGACCTCGGAATTTGAGGTCTCGAAATCAAGCATCTGAAAGCACACAACTTTGTGTGACCATGGTACGACAAGGGTGTTTTTTCGTTCATTAATATCTCGCAACTTCGACGACCAATTGAACTCAAATTTTCACAGGTTTGTTATTTTATGCATATGTTGAGATACACCACTGGTGAAGACTAGTCTTTGACAATTACCAATAGTGTACAGTGTCGTTAAGCTGAAAATTACTACTTTTTAAATTAATTGTTGATAAAATTTGAGAAAGTATGATTGTAGTAAAAGCATTAGCAGGGTTCTTACATGTAGCTGATTATTGCTCACAAATTGCAATTATTTTCTCTGACTTCAAGACATTTTGGATGAACCCGGTGGAGAGAAGAAACTGGAAAGGACAATGAAGAAGATGAGGCAAGACCAAATAGGTGAGAGAACTGGAGCCCACTTACTGGGGGGGGGGGGGGGGTACAGTGCTAGGTGGATAAGCATGAGTCAGAGGCAATGAAGGCGATTCCCTCCATGCCCCCTGGGGTGGATTTCACAAAGACTTAAGACTAGTCTTTTCTCGAGTTAGGGCGAGTTACTCGTCCTAACTTAGGACTAGCCACACGTTTTGTATATATCCTAGGACTAGTCCTAACCTAACTCTTTGTGAAATCGACCCCAGGTCATTGCCTTGGCGCCCTTGAAACGCTCCAGTTGAAAAATACAATTTCATTGGATGAAGGAGAAATTTCATTGGTTCCCTTGCCCTTTCAAAAACGAAACATACAGGCCTGGGAGGTTGATCCCACTAAGGCTTGGGCCCGATTTCAATCAAGCTGCTCCAGCAGACAAAGGAGCTTTTAAAAAAGGATACCGGTCACAGATGGATGGTTCATTTGACAAAGTATTTATTTAGGCTGGTAACCTTATAGTGGTTAGCATAATTTTGTTGTGCTTAGCTGCTTTTGTTGTTGTAAGCAGCTCCAGGAAAGCAGGTCCTGGTTTGTACGTAGTTCATGAGGTGGGATTACGAGGCAAATAGTGATTTGCGCAAGAGTTGAAAAAGTTGAAAAAGTTTCAAAAACGTTGCATGATTCAGAAAAATAGTTTGTGATACCAAATTTCCCTCTCGGCAGTTAATTCTGCGGGTGGGGACCGTGGATTTTGTGCCCATGCTCCACGCCTTTGGAACCGTCTCCATCATCAAATTCATTCAGCTGAGTCATTTTAAGTGTTCTAAAATTGATCTCAAAATTTTCATGTTCAATGTGGTTGATTGCTAAGGAAAACTGTTTTCCCTTTATTAGTGCCTTTATTTATTTGCTTATTGTTCTGTTTCTGGTACCCAGTTTAAGAGCGCTCTATAAATGCCTGTTATTATTGTATTTAACTAGTCCTATTATTAACTAAGCTAGTTTATTGTCTGAATTGCAGCCAAGGTAAAAGTGTCTTGTTTCCTTGTACTGTTTAGAGTCTGTTCTAGGTTTCTGTAAGCACTGGAACACCAACTCTAAGCACTGTCACACAGCGCAGACCGTTATTGCAATCATCCTGAGACAGGTCACCCCAGATGACCTCTTGACCTTTCCTTCAATGCAACAGACACTGGAAGGCTTGATTCCATATACAGGTAATTTTGTTGTCCTTCTTTGGTTTGTATGTCCATCCTCATCGGTGCAGATCATATTCCCTGAGCATGAAACTAGACTTTCTCCTTCTAACCCATGCACTCTTGGTCTGTTGAGATGTAGAACCATGAGCCCAATGAGCCATTCAAACAGCTTTATGTGGAAGTGTTATGGCTGAGCGGTTAAGAGCACCGAATTCAATTTCTGGTGTTTCTGTTCAGCAGAGTGTGGGTTCGAATCCCCAGCTTGTGTCTTTAAGCAAGACACTTAACCATTGTTTTGTCCTTCGGATGGGACGTAAAGCCGTTGGTCCCATGTGCACTTATCGAAAAGAGAAGGGGTTCGCCCCGGTGTTCCTGGCTGTGGCTGCTGTATGCTCGTAGCACCTTGTAAACCCTTATAAGTTAATACATAATTGGGTCTCAGAATTCATCACTGCAATAACCTGCAATCTTTCTGAAAGTTTGCATATACTCAGCGCCTTGAATACCTTGTTTGGTAGATACGTGCGCTATACACATATAAGACTTTGACATTATCATTATTATTATTATTCCATGTACTGCATCTCTTTGGAACTCCTTGCCTGGTGGATGTTTCCCTCGATCCTACGATCTAGACTGTTTTAAGAGAAATATCAATTCCTACCTTCAGCTCCCCAGATTTATTGTTCACATTGGAACATTTTTCTTCTTGTAGCCCCTTACCCAGAGTGGCTCATAGCCTGGTTTGGGGTGAACTTGCATAATTGAAAATGATCATTTACATCCATTGATTTATTTATTCTCTCTATCCAATCAATACTACAGAGCGTCATTTTGAGAGGATGAATCGTCTACTACAGCAGGCAATGTTTGTGGAGTATACCTGGCAATGCATGAGACGAGCTACAGGACCTGTTGATGATAGGTTGGTTCAATTTCTCTTAGTCTCTCTCACACCTCCATGGTTATTTTGACTTAAATTTAAGCCAGGCAAGTTATACCTTACATGGGATTTGGGGCATGGTGAGGTATCAATGTATGCTATGTGTACATCTACTTTCTGTGTAGATTATGTTCTTTTTAGAACTTGTTTTGCCATAATCTACTACTGCAGAGTAGATTGTTCAGAATTCGGGAGACTTCTCAGTTCTGAAAAGTGTCCTGAATTCTGAAAAAATTCACGAGACAAGTTCTATAAGGGCGTAATCTTCCCAGCAAGTAGATGTACACACAAACCAAATATAAGTTGAACAATGTTATAATTGCTTTTTATTTATTTTTTTGCAGTCTTGTCCTGAAAAGTAGTATGGGAGAGACAAGTGCATCATTCGTCATCGATACGGAACCTACGGTTGTCACTGGAAACATCACTGACAGACTTAAGCTGGGTCAAAGGTCAACAGATGCTGAAGAGAGCAGTGAAGATGATGAAGAAGATGATGATGAAGATGAAGTTGAAGATGCCGAGATGGAGGAAAATTCTTTGAAAGGACTCATGAGTGACGAGGACAACGATGATAGTCATGACCAAGGTGAGAGGTCACAGAGAGGTCAGAAGTCACCAGGGGTCAGAGAGGCGGGAGAGAGCAGTGAGGACGATGATGAGGAAGATTCTTCATCGAGTGACGACGATAACGACGATGATAACGACTATGGTGGACATCTTGAGGAAGAGCTCATTACACCTGAGAAAACCAAGAAAGTAAAACCCAAGAAGAAAGCCCAACAAGAGATGATTTCCTCACCCAAAACAACGAGTCTCAGCAGTGTCGAACATAAAGCGTCTCCCAAATCGACTCCAAAACTCCTACGCAGCAAAAAGAGGAAATCTGAGATGGCGGATTCCATTGGAAGCGATGGTACGGCGGACATCGATGAAAGCGATCACGATGAGGATGATGGGATTGCAATCAGAACTAGAAGCAAAGATACAAAAAAAATGAAAACAAAGACACCACGGAAATCACCCGTTGTCAATAAGAAGAGGACCGTAAAAACACCGTCTTCTATTGGTAAGTCAGCCAAGAAAGCTAAGATCGCTGGACTGTCCACGTCCTTGCGATCATAGAGGTGTTTTAGCTAGCACTTGGAGATTTGAGGCAGTGGACACTATTGGTAATTACTCAAAATAATTATTGGCATAAAACCTTTCTTGGTGACGAGTAATGGGGAGAGGTTGATGGTATAAAACATTGTGACAAACGGCTCCCTCTGAAGTGCCATAGTTTTCGAGAAAGAAGTAATTTTCCACGAATTTGATTTCGAGACCTCAGATTTAGAACTTGAGGTCTCGAAATCAACCATCTAAACGCACACAACTTTGTGTGGCAAGGGTTATTTTTCTTTCATTATTATCTGGCAACTTCGATGGCCGATTGAGCTCAAATTTGCACTGGTTTGTTATTTTATGCATATGTTGAGATACACCAACTGTGAAGGCTAGTCTTTGACAATTACCAATAGTGTCCACTGCCTTTAAGGTAGTTAATCATTTATGTAATTTGTAATAAATATAAGGGCCGTCAGGCCTTGAATTACACGGTCTCTCTTATGGCCTCTGTGGTCCCATGTTTGGCTTTAGTGCCCCTGTAAAAGTTTCCCATAGACTTTAAGATTTTCAAATGGAAGTGCCCTTTTTAAAATGGTTTTAAAATGTCTTCCTTAAGGACACAAGTGTTGAGGTTGAGACGGGGACTCGAACCCACAACCTGTTGATCAGAAACACCAGATTTTTTCCCGCTCTTATCCGCTCGACCATGACACACCACAGATGATTCCAGACTGGGATATACAGTTACATTTATATCTTTATTCATTTCAAAATTCACCAATATATATTTACATAAAATAAACTCTTTTCTATTTATACATAGGATCAGCTTTGTGCTTAAAGACCATTCATTGGAATAATTACAATGATCATAAACAATGCTAAACTAATACTTATTCAATGTTTATTGATTAGGGCAGTTGCATCATTGGTAATTGCAGTATTTTTTGGAGAATGTATGGAATTGTGAGGTAGGATTCAACATTTGTTCCAATGCCCTTTTGCATTTGTCAGTCCATGATTGCTGAGAAAAAACAACACCAACTGGTGACGATGTTAAACTGTCGGAGAAATCTTGTTTGAACCCACACATTCAAACAATCAATACAATGATACAAAATTGCATTTTTCTTTAAAATGGAACACCTGGCGAAACTATTTTACTGGATACTTTGGAATAAAATAGTACTTTCAGTCAAGTAATCTATTTTGTAGTAATGTTGAAGTACTTTTTTGTTCATGTTTGCAAAAGATGTAATCTGCTTTTAAGTATCTTTTCTTGTCACTCTTTGATCGTTTTTGACTCGTCTGTGGCTCTTGCCTTTACAACAAAATGCATTCAATATTTGTTTTGTATTCAAATCCAGATATGGAATTCCTGAGGAACTTTTACAAATGTTTCATTCAACTAACTTCCTTGTTTAGTTCTGATTACAGGCCGTCAATTAGTCTTAAACTAATCCCTTTAATGTTGGAAAAAATAATGTGTGTAGCCAGCATACATATCGATTAATTGATAACCCAGCGTTTTTTATCGACTAAATGTATAGATAGGGAAACAGGACCACCCACACTGAAAATAAAATAAATAAAAAGATCTGGCTTTTAAAGTTTTAATATATCGCCTCTCAATTATATTCTGCAACAATACACTTATGCTTCCAATAATTGTAAACTATATCCCACAAGGGTAGTTTGCATAGTCTGATCACTGTTTGATAAATTCATTCGTTCAAAAATCACAAATACAATAGGACACTTTGAGGACCAAGTGCGGGCACCAGGCCAACAACGACCCAAGAGCTGCTCAAGCACACAAAATAGCTAAACACAACAAAAAAGTGCTTACCAGAATAACGTTACCAGCTAAAATACCATTTCACATGTACCATGTGTGACTGATATCCTGATTTTTATTGCAATTGCTTGTCATAGTTTGATTTAGAAATATTTTCTGCTGAAGCAGCTCTATGAAATTTCGCCAAGGTAATCTAGTAAGCGCTTAGTTCAGAATTACTAAGCAAAAGTACAGGGTATGTATTGACCCTTTGCACCATTGTCACACACGGGCAACTGTCAATTAGGTTCACAAATTTTGGAGTAAAAATGCAAGTACAAAATGCGCGATACACTGTACTTAAAACACAGGGGCATTGACTCCCAAATTAGCTACAAATTTCATGGCTACGGTAAGCAATTAATCAGCGTTTACGGAAGCAAGGAATTCCACGTTGACATCATGCTTATTCCACAGGTTAGCAAAAGGACCCAATTTAACAGGGAAATTTTGCTTGTGTGCATGCATGCATACTCCACCTTGCCAGGCATTCTTCGCTTACACAGCTAGTGCATACATTTGGTGCTTGCCCTCTAACATGTCTAAGCAAAGAATGGTGATCGAAAGCGCAGAATTTTGCGGTAAGCAGAGCCATGAAATTGGGTCCAGATGAATTTGGACAATACCAGTTGCCAATACCATCTCAATAGCTTCTTGTTGAGATGTAACTTACTGTATGGAAATAATATAATGATACACACTTCATCAACTGCATTTATCATAGAAACTTACTTTCTACAAAAGCTTGGAAGGATCAGCTTCATACATTAAAAATATAATCTTTCTAATAAAACTTAATTACAACTGCATTGTGCGTTGATTTAATATAACTGTCAAATTAAAAAAAATGCTCTGGTAAAATTAAATTTGTACAAATAAACTTTGTAGGAGTGCTATTCACTGCAAATGGCCATGTTATTGTAGACCAGTGGAAATCTAAAAACGTTTTCATACCCTTATATACCCTATATAACAAATAAAAACCCAAACTCCAAACCACCTGAAAATCTCATCCAAATAAAAATTTGGGGTTTTGGAAAAATCTTTAAAATCTGTATGCAAATAAAATTGAACTATACTTTCTTGTCGACTACTCCACGACCAACCCATGCAGTAAAACAAATAGTCCCCTTTTCCTGAGTAGGTATTCCTTCTTTTGAACCGCTTGACACACACAAAAAACTAACCAGTGAAATTTGATTTCAATGGTCGCACTTAAATGACATATCGCCGAAAATCCGGAGCAGTTTTGTCCAGGCAAACAAATTCACAACCTGAGAAACGTATCCGACAATAAAAACTTATTATTATGTTCTCCCATATAACTGCATTTACTTCAAATTGAACTGATCGTCAAAATTCTTTATACTATCGAAAGCTGCTGTACTTTAAACCAAGTAAGTTTTTATTGCCATTAATTTTATGAGTGATTATCAAAAGTACAAGCCTTAAAGGCCCGGTCCCACTGCAGCGATAACGAGAAGGATAAAGATAACGACGCAAAGAGAACGCATTCTATTGGTTGAATGAGCGTGTGCGTATTCTGCGTGGAGTGATTCAAACAATACAATGCGTTCTCTTTGCGTCGTGATCGTTATCGTTTTCGTTGTATAACCTTCCCTTCAATAAGTATGTAGGGCATTGTTAGCTATTCCTCGACATGGTATGAGGAAAGATCATAATAGATGTTAAATTTGCATCGGGGATAAAGAATATTAATGTTGATTTTTATCCATATACACCGATGTGTAATGCACTGTATACTCTGTACTTACCCGAGTTCTGTGAAAAAACAATCACAGGCATACTAACTCGGGTTGGATTCGAACCCAGGAACTTTTGCAGTTCTAGTGCAGTGTCTTACCAACTAGAAAGATCGTCTAACGGTTAAATTGATACCAGTAGGCGCAGAGATAGTTTGTGTTGATCCATCGACTTTGATGAAGTAACAGTTCCTCTGTGTTGGATGCTCCAGTAGTCTGCAATCAGAAGGAATGCAATCAGAAGGAATGCACTCCTGTCATGTGTCGGATCTCCTCATAAGACACCCAGAATGTCAATGACCAAGGAGCCTGAAAGAAATAGCAAAGCACTGAAGATTTATACCAAGAATTGTTTTATTTTTATTCAACACAAAAAAAAGTAAATTCAAATGCAATGCGTACAAACAAACCGTCTAATTTAATAATGATATTATCTTTAGTGATGTGTGATCGGCATTGTACACTTATTGATCACAAATACTCTATTGGTTTTCTGAACGCAAAAGAAACCAAACAGGACTTGATTTGATTGACGTACCATTCTGGCCCATATAGGGAAGAAGCCTTTATACAACGTCCAGAACCCTTCATTCCTGACACATTTTAATAAGCAGTCCATAGACGACCTATAGAGCAGCCCCCGGCCGCTGGCATCGGTAGGCTGGTTCATTACCCGTGTTTTAATTACATCTGCTGGTGTACTTAAAGAGGCTGCAACCAGACCTGAGCAGCCACTGTGGAAGTAAGAAACAAATGACAATAATACAATACGATATAAACAAGACCATCAAAAACTCAAACCAGTTGAGTTGGCTGCAACTACACGTACAAGAAGTTAAAGGCCAGCCACCAGTAGAAGCTGGCAAGAGCTCCAGCAGAATGAAGCCACAGCAGTATCGTCACTCGAAGGTTTGCAAAAGGAGATGGGCAAGTGAAGTAACCAAACACCCCCCCCCCCCCCCTAGTCTTGGTTCCAAGACCTTCGCATATCAATTCCAATCACGGAATGAATCATTTAACTGGCCTATTAATTTGTATTTATATACATGTAACAACTAATTTTGAGTTCCCAAGATGCATTGCGGCATAATGTTTGCCAATGCCGCAATAGTAAAGTTCACGCTGAAAGGGTTGTGTCACTGATGTCTGATTGTGTTTCGTAAAAGTAAATTATGTTGCCGAGAATAATCACGAGTGTTGGTAACTAAACAGGTAGTCACGTCTATTTTTGTAGTAGTCGTAGCAGTTCGATAGACCGAGTAGTTGAAAAATTGTAGTTGCGACTTATGTCAATGTATACCTTGCTAAACCATGTGTTATCCAGTTGTCGCTGAATTCTGTGTGCTTGAGTATGAGATGTTTGGAGGTGTCGTAGGTGGCTAGATCTGAAAGATAAACACACAGCAAAAGTTGGTCTCTTTTACGTGAGGACAGGGTGAAGTCAGGGTGTCTACAGTTTGGGCCAGGTCCATGTACATTCACCAGACGATTGTCACTACAGTGTAGTGTCCATTTTAGGCGGTGCAGTCTTAAAAAGATTACCATGACTTTTACGTACAATTTCACTTCCAAAAAATAGCGAGCCCAGAAGATAATAGCCACAGGTGACATTGGTGAAAATTAACATGGGCATGCGTACAGAAGTTGGAGTGTGAATGACTGTGTCGTCATCAAGTCGTCATCACAACTTTCGACTTGAGATATGGTATAATTTTGTTATACATACCTTGTCCACTCTAGTAGTCAATTAGTGCATAGTTCAACTACACAGAGTTTGGGCAATGTGAGTCAAACTATGGTCAATGATAGTCCAGCGCAAACTTGGTCTTTGCCGTCGCATTAATGCACGTGATATCAAAAGACCCAAACGGTGCCCGCACAGAAGTAAATCATTGGGTAAGAGTTGTGCGCGGCGCCCAGACGCATGCATGTTTCCATTGTTTGACATTATCGATGGCAGCCAATACAAGGGGGTCTATTATTATACTGTACCTCCCATGTTGACTAATGCTGCTCTCTGTACATTTGGTATCCAGCCCTTCCACAAACCTCGGATCCCACCTTCCCTGAGAATTTTGGCAAATGTATGTAAGGCACTTTTGACTCTGTAAATAATCACAAGCCGATAATATGTCAGTTTCAAACTTGTTCAGTAGGATTAAAACCTGTGGAGATAATCAGTAATGATAATATTAATAGTGAATGGATTTATAAAGCGCACATTCTCAAATACATCACTCAAGGTGCTTCGGCAATACAATGATTGAACATTGTGAGAACCCATTGCTCAGAATCTAGAACACATGAAGCTTGTGTAAAGAGCAATTTCTTCAGTTCTGTATTGAAAGCCTTAAGAGAAACAACGATAAAATGATAGTATTTTAGTTGATAATAATGAAAATAATTTATTGATTAATATTGCGCGCATTCCATACAGTACTCACAAGGCTTTCCTGGGAATTTTGTTCCAGTGAGTGCACTACACTCGCCCTACAGGGTGGTTGAGAAAAATTAATTCAATTGTTTATGCTTTTCACAACACCTGCTTTTCACAACACAGCCAAAAATGAGCTAATACAGGGTGGTATTACAAATGATTGTTTGTATTTATTTTCCTGGAAATATTGTTAGACAACAAACCCTACTAAAACGTGCCAAGCGCTTCATGGTGGAAAGCAAACCTGTATTATCAAATGGGAGGTATGGGTATAAGCTGAGTTGTACTTGACTGACCTTGGTGGTTTGCCCTCTAACACCCTCCGACCCTCCATCTGCATCTGAACTTTGACCAGGTCCGTTGGACTGGCAATAAATTGACCAATCATACCGGCCAGCATCCCTGCAATAGCCGCCTTCCTTTATGTAGAAAATACACACAAAATATAACGGTGGTGTATAGACAATGTAACCTGCGACACCTGTTACAAAAGAGCTACAGAGCCTAGACTTCTTGCAGGCACCATTTGTACAAAGCTCAATGGACGAAAAACAAATTCAAGGACAAAGCTATTAATACCTTTATCAACTTTTGATCGCACACCTTCAAACTTCTTGAAATATCAATCAAATTAAAATAATGGTTTTTGTGTTGTTTTAAAATGAAAATTGTTTTAACTTCCCAGTTCTCAACACCAACTGGATGAAGTGTCTTTTGGTAGTTTGCCTTTGGCTTTGGAAGTAATGTATGACACTTTTAATGCAGAGATACCAACATACACGATTTGGGCGTAGCAAATACGATTTCGAGCCGTGACTACGACGCTACGATAATACTCAATAAAACACGCCAAACAACCGCCCAATATAATTGTATTAAATCGTACAATACATGCAAACAACGAATGAACTATTAAGTGGAAATAAAAATTAAGAAAAATATCAAAATAATTGTAACAGAAAAGAAAAAACACTTTTAATTTTAGAACGCAGTGTTGAATAATAGCGGCGAATTCACTCGAACATTATACGTGTCTCGACGTAATGATTGTTGCGTGCCCTCTCCCCCGCTGGCTGGCCGGTGAGTATTTTTACGCTAGTGCATTGCTGCAAGATCGTACCCATTGATCTCTATTACACCATGGGGAATAGAGCACACGTGCGTGGGGAATGAGGTTGTGTGTGAGCTAACGTGTCACAGTAACCTCATTCCTCATGTATCCACTATTATTGTGCCCGCGCTGTCTGTACATGTTCTTCATCGAAGCTTGGCACAAAAAGTAAGAAATAATGGCGACAAAAAAGAAGACCTTCTGAACCAAAATACCTTCAACTGAGTGGCCTGTGAGATCTAAGCTAGACAGTTTCCATGTTTTCTTACTAGTAATGTAGCGCCGATGTCCAGACAATGCCCAAAATACGGACACGTATTTTTTGCCCAAAATCCGGACACGTTTTTTTTTTTTTTTTTTTTTCTCTCTCCCAATAGCTTGTTGTTGCATTTCTGACCATTAAAACAAAAACATTTAAGTAAGGCCACCCTTTGTTATGTTTTTTTTTTTTGAAACAAAGTCAGAAGATGAGGGATTTGTTTTTTTTTTTTTCCAGATTTTTTTTTTCACTGGCCATTATAAACATTTGTAGCTGTTCTGGTGGTGCATACAGAGGTAATTGTTATTTCACGACAATGCCTGAAAATGAGCTAATTAGCATTGTAGAATGTAATAGAAAGATCGGTTTAGGGAGCCCAAGCCACGCTCCCCCTTAACTTTTGGGATATGCTACTCTTTTTTAAAGTTCAATGTTGGCATCTCTGTTAATGGGTAGAATGACTGAGCTACATGTACATGTGGTTCAAACTGTGACAGACTATGTAACAATTTTTCTGATTTTTTCTGAGGATAAGTTAAACAAATTAGAAAACAGATTAAAGTTTGAAGAATGTTGCGCCTAGTTATATGATCAGATCAATTAAATCAATCAAAATCAATTAAGATTAATCTAGTGTAGCAATGAAGCAATTGTTACCCGTTCATCAATACTAAACCAGGTTTTAACATCTGTTGAATACTGGCTGTATTGTATGTAGTTTTTTGGGCAACACTAAGCATTCAAAACTTACACTGAAAAAGTACCCCCAAAATATTGCTTTAAAACAGACCATTTAAGTTTTAAGTGTGTATGTTTATTCTGTTTTTACTTACATTGTGTGTCAGGGCAGAGCAGTTAACCCATACATTGAATTAAATGTACTAATTCAGTTTCCCTTGTGGATAACTAGAACTCTAAAATTAAAACAACAACAAATATTGTTGAGAATGAATCTTTGTTTACTCACCACACTGCAAAGGAACCATCACTGCGCCTATGAAGAACATTTTCTCGGATGTACTCATACGCTCCCATCCTACAGCCTGTATAAACTGTTGCAGAAAACACAAGAAAAATCATATTATTGAAAATTCGTCAGGGCTGAAATGTGTGGGCAAAATCCACAAGACTGTTGGGGCTTATAGTTCTAAATTGATGATGGACCAGAACAACTTTCACAATGCCAGAATGAAAATGAGAAGAAACCAAATATCTACAGTTTCAAATTCTGCCTTTATATTAAGTCCCTCATAATGTTTGCATGACTCCCTCCCAACCCTGTGTTCTCCCCATGCATTAACAAGCCTGGGCCCAATTTCATAGAGCTGCTTAAGCAAAAAATGTTGCTTAAGCAAAAACATCCTTGCTTAGTAAAATCAGAATACCGGCCAGGACTCCACTCAATTTTTATGCTAAGTAAAACAATTAGTCACAAGCAATGTATATGCCATGACATTTGGCCAGCAACATGTGTAAAATAAGCAAGCTTTTTTCATGCTTCAGCAAATTTTTTGCTTAACCAGCTCTATGAAATTGGCCCCAACTAAGGGCCCAATTTCACAAAGCTGTTAAGCAGAAAATTCTTCTTAGCAAATTGCTTGGCTTAGCAAGATATGATCAGGGTACAAGTCAAAGCAATGGTAACTGTGTGGTGTTCTGACTAGTAACCTATTTTTGCTAAGCAAAAGTTTTTTATGCTAAGCAATTTTTGTGCTTACTATGCTTTATGAAATTGGGCCCTGGTCATAGCTTGTTGGGTATTCAGTTCCTTTAACCTCAACAGTAAGGATTTCTACCCAGTGATAAACCTACATCTAAACAGCAAACTTGGCCTTACATTTTAAGAAGGCAAAGTAATGCAGAAACACCCACAGAAAGTTGTGTTTGAAACTGAAACCGTGTCAACAATTTGGAAACACAGGTACCAGCATTTTCATAACAATAAATGGGACACAATTTTTTCATTTTTGACTTTTGAGAAAGCCAGTATTGCGAGGGAACCAGCAATTATGGCTTTTTATTGCTTCCTTACCGATATGCCGGTAGATTGCTGGTGTCACACCTTGCCACAATTTCAACAAACCCTCTTCTTGAACTGAAAAAATAAACAAAGAGAAAACTAAATTTAACTTCAAATAATTTATAAGCAGTTTACTTGATGATTTGTTTACCAGTTAAAGATGATAAAATTAAGTATACAAGAACATTACATCCTCCATGATTACATGCAGCTTTAACATTGAATATTGCTCAAATCAAATTTGTTGGTTTGTTTAATAATATAGTAATATAGGCCTAATATGCACATTGTCTGTGAAAATAATGACAAATTCAAATGTTCATGCAGGGCCAAATTCCATGTGGGCACTGACAAGGAATTGTTCATAAACTTTCACTAATCAAATAGTGTTTTTGTTTAAAATTGCAAGTGCACTCTTAGGCTTAGCGAATCGAAATGAGCAGGAAACCAGTCACAACACGTGGGACATGGCATTTTGGCTGGTAACCTTCATCTGGTAAGCATTTTGTGCGTATCTATTTGTTCTGCTTTCAAAAGTAGCTCTATAAAATTGAGTGCTGTAATCTCACCAACGCCAACAGCTGTACGGACCATCCCCCTGTAAGGAATGGCTTCTGCCGCTACCCCATAATGCCTTGCTGATGCATGCTCTCCTTGAAGCTGAAGTCTCGTCTTGGTCAGGTCAAGTGGGTAGGTCACTGAAATCAAGGATGGCAATCAAGAATCAAAAGGCAGTGGACACTATTGGTAACTAATCAAAATAATTGTGAGCATAAAAAGTTACTTGGTAACGAGTAATGGGGAGCTGTTGGTAGTATCAAACATTGTAGGAAAGGCTCCCTCTGAAGTAATGTAGTTTTTGACAACTAGAGGTAGTTTCTCACTCAAATAAAAAAAAAAAATCAGGCTTAAAGCCTTTATTAGGCATCTAAAAGCACACAAATATGTGCAACAAGGGTGTTTTTTCTTTCATAATTGTTCTCTTGCAACTCCGAAGACCAGTTGAGTCTAAATTTTCACAGGTTTGTAATTTTATATGTTGCTGATAATTTTTTTCAAAAACCACATTACTTCAAAATCAAATGATAAATCAAAAATAGTTTTTATTGTTTGAATGACACACAGGAGTACCCGCCGTATGCGTCACATGACTTATACGCGGGTTACTCAAAATGAATGAACCGTGTCGTGATTCGTTCATTTGAGTGCATTGATGCATGTCAGTATAAAAGCAACGTCCTTAGCAACAGAATCCAATTCAGGCCGCTGCTTACTCTGCTGTAGTGTTAGTGTCGCATTTCGGCAACAGCGTATTTTATATACAACATTAAGTTCGCAATGTCAACTGATAAAGATCAACCCGCGTTCAAGAGAAACGATTTGATAAACTCAAAGAATACTTCAACCATAAATTGGAAAGCATTCAAACTTCCAGCAAAGACACAGCTGATCAAGTTAACATTAACGAACTCTCAAATAAAGTGGAGGCAAAAGTAGTGACAAGACCCGTGATGTGAACTCGGCACAATTCGAAATCTGCGGAAAAGTCGCAATCGCCCACGATAAAATCAAGGCTGCCCTCGAGAAGAGCAACATTCCAGCAGCCATTGAAGCACTTAAAGGAGACGAAGGCATCATTGCAGAACGAAAGAGAACAATCAAAATTGGAGACTGTAGCAAGGCTAGCTGGGTCGCTGTACAAGAGCTAGACAAGACGGGGAATGATAGAACGCCAGAAGAGGCCAAAAGAATCATAGTAGATGAGGAAGCCGCATTAAAAGCATCGAAAGAAGAAAGAAGTTTAACCAATCTCCAGATAACCCCGAGTATGGCAATGGCACTGCTGCTGATTGGTTTCTTTGTCGAGGTAAAAGAAGGGACATAACACCCACCTTTTGATCTTTGTAAATTCATATGCAGTTTAACAACGGCTCACTCCCATGATTTAATAAATTCTGAAACTAAATAATGTTTTCAAGGTGTGTTTATTGTGTGTCCTACAATAAAGTGAAACTGTTTTTCATGCGTATGAGCGCAGCGAAGGAACATGAAAATGCTTTTAATAAGTTTATTTAAAGCTGCTGCAGTACCTCAAGTCTTACCAAGTAAGTTTGTATAGCTATTAAAGTAAAGGCACTAGACACCTTTGGTAATTGTCAAAGACTAGTCTTCTCAGTTGGTGTATCTCAACATTTATGCTTCAAATAACAAACCTGTGGAAATTCATTTGAGAGAGTCATATCAATATCTTGCAGAAAGCCCATAAAAAGGCACGGGGTAAACAATCTGCTTAATTCATTTAATTTTTTTTAAGTAATTTATTTTTATGAACTAACAACTTGAATTGAAGTGAACGACACTTTTTTTAGTAAGTTACTGGTAATTACCCGTTTCAGCCACAGTTGCTGCACACGCTGACAAAAAGTACTTGAAGACGAAGGAGTTGGGATCAAATATTCTCCTGCCTGCTGCTGGTGCTGGTGCACTCGCGTCTTCACCCCGACCAGCAGGGCTTCCGACCGCGGCACCGGCGGCACCGGCAGCAGCGGGCAACACGGGTTCCCCACCCCCGGTCGACATCGTGTCTGAGCGCCTCTTCTTTGGTGGTGGGTGGGATCACCGACCTAATGTGACTGCTGCCCACCTCAACTTAGACAGTGATACACCGCGTTAATAATAATACTCTTGCCGTACAGGTCCTTATCCTGATGTTAACTCAGCATACCGTAAATATTTCTGGAAGTATTTTCACCCTTGATTGATCGAAATTCACTCGATGAAATTATTGTTTACAACCGTTTGCTCACACCCCCCAAAACGAACGTGATTCTTGTGTACGTTTTCACTAGTCGGATGCCCAAGAAGCCTTCTCGCTTTGTTCTAGTCAAAGCGTCAAGGTTACGCACTGACTATGCCTATATCACCAATAGAGGGCGCTAGTGCACTAATCGTCTTCGTTAAAAAAGGCAGTGGACACTATTGGTATTGTCAAAGACTAGCCTTCACAGTTGGTGTATCTAAACATAATAAAATTATGCATAAAATAACAAACCTGTGAAAATTTGAGCTAAATTGGTCATCGAACTTGTGAGATAATAATGAAAGAAAAAAACACCCCTGGCACACGAAGTTGTGTGCTTTTAGATGGTTGATTTCGAGATCAAATTGGTGGAAAATTACTTCTTTGTCAAAAACTATGGCACTTGAGAGGGAGCCGTTTCTCACAATGTTTTAGACCGTCAACATCTCCCCATTACTCGTCACCAAGAAAGGTTTTATGAATAATTATTTTAGGTAATTACCAATAGTGTCCACTGCCTTTAACAAAAACTATTTTTATATTATGATATAAGGGAATAACAGGGTAGCGACGAGTTCTTCGATCGACAAAAGGTTTATGCACACCCACGTGACGCGCTCTCCACCAATAGGAGTAGAGAAACTGTCTGGGGTATTTATGAATCATTATTACTTACAACATGAGGAAGAATATGAATTTAACAATAACATTAATTCAGAAATCCTCATCCTAGTATAAGAACATGTTAACCTTTTATAAACAACTGTATAAATCAATCAATAATAAATTAACCAATCAGTAAGTAAAAACGTCACTCAATCAATTGTACTCGGTTTTGTATTTTTTATTTGTCACTTTTCCACTGTTATAGATGTTGGAACTTCAACGCATTATGCAACACAAAAATGTTATTACCAAAAACAATTCAATTATAGCTTCGTATCCATATTATTTCTACATAATAATGCTCTGACGGCGTTTCATCCCATTTTAAAAGCCCTCAGGTGCACTCTTAGGCCAATAAGAGGCAAAATGAATGAAACAAAACATAGAGTTTTAAAAATGTGAGCAGCAGTAGAGCCTTTTGGGTTAACAGCATCTTCTTGGTGTTGATCTAATACAATTTTTGGGGGCAAATTTGTAAAACTTGAGCATGCGAATGTGAAGCCTTAACGGCGTTGGAAAATGTTGCATTCTCGATGGTGATGCAATCTTAGGCCAATTTTGAGTGGCCTTTGATGAGAGGCCGGCCTAGCTTTGCGAATGTAGCCTTCAAAATTTGAGCAGTAGAATTTTGGTCCTTTTGGATTTTGGATTTTGGAAATAACTTGAATTTTCATTAAAACAAAATAAAAACAATTGCTTGCTTGCAATGTTTGTACGCAAAATGTTTACAGAAAATAAAAACAATCTCAGAAACGTCTCAATGAATAATGGTGTCAAAAGCTTCAGAGTTAATAACAACCTGGAATGCGCAGTAACTTGTTGACCAATCTCGAACTAGCCATGGAGGCCGCAAAACAGCAATGCCAGAATGAGACAGCGCATCACCGAAAAGTAAACACGTATAATTATACTTTAACGAACGTTCAGTAGCTATGGAGATGGCACGCACGTTCCCTTGTATACAATTAAGTTAATAACACACGAGTTAACACAAACTTGGGGTGAACAGAGTGTAGTCCAACTACCCCCTTCCCCCTCCCAACGGATTAATGCAAAAGGTGGGAAACAGGGTAAGGTCACCACAGTGCAAAAATTGAGCCTCATGGTATAAAGGTGGTCAAAAACATGGAGGGACGTTTGATATTGTGCCTCTGACCCCCACCCTTCAAAAAAGAGGGGACAGACCCTTCCTCCCGCTCTTTTAAGAGGGGTACAAATCTGTCTGATGGAGCGTTAGGGTTTGAAGACTTTACGGCGTGGGGTCCAGGCCCGTTTAAGGGCCCGGGGAAATTTTGCATTCTAGGTGCTCTGTGGTGCAATCTTAGGCCAATTTTGTGGGGGAGGGCACATTTTGATCAAAAAGTGGTGTCATCCGAATTGCCCCCAGGATTGAAGCTGATGGTGGGACAAAGGGTTTGGTTTTACACAGTACAATGCTTGAGATTCATGCTAAAGGTTGCTTAAAAAACATGGGAAAACATTTGATATTGTATTCCCCACCCTTCAAGAGTTGTGGGTAGGGACTTGTCCCCCCCCCCTGATTGACGCCCATGCTGCTGTATGCGTGATGATGGAACGCACTGCATCTCATAATGTCAACAGAGGGCGCTACCACACGTCAACTTGTACTATTCCAACATGGCGACTGGTGGGGTCGGTGCAGTGAGCAGCAATCACTTGACAATGGAAACAGACGTTTCTCGACAAAACGGCGTCCAAGAGAAGACAGAATCGAAATGGGTTCGGCTGAATGTAGGAGGAACATATTTCTTGACAACTAGGACGACACTATGTAGAGATCCCAAGTCATTTCTATGCAGATTATGTCAAGATGATCCAGTCCCGGACCTAAGTTCGGACACGGTGAGTGATCCTGTTTTAAATTTTACTGGTTAATTCGTTAAAATCATATCAAAATAATTAAATCAATATTGTTATTTGTTTAAAGGGAGGATCATATTTTGTTTAACTGTTGGGAGTCACTATGTCAGCGTTATAATGGTTTATTGGCAAGATTTTAAAGAAAGATACAATTTACAAAGGAAAAGTTTCCGTATGGCGCCACCACTTTTTCATTCGAAAAAAAATAATATAGTATCTATTTTACCTGATGGATATATCCCTTTTTGTAAAAATTAGTGAAAAAGTGGTGGCGCCATACGGAAAGTTATCCTTTACAAACTCTACATTGTTGAAAAGGGAAAGTCACATGTGATGTGGACGTTTGTTTGTTTGCAAAAATAATATTTTATTTTTAGTGTCTACCTCAAAGTTTAATAAAGTGTTTATTTAGTTAGAAAATTACCTATTTTTACAAAGCAAAAAGTGTCACCGTATTTTCATCAATGATCAACTGTGTCCCCCCCTGTGTCTGTGATCAAGAGTGTTACTTTTATTAAAGCCATTGGACCCTTTCGGTAAACAGTGTTGTCCAAGGCCCACACTTTGTGTACCACAACTTCTATATCAAATAACAAGCCTGTGAAAATTTAGGCTCAATCGGTCATCGGAGTCGGGAGAAAACAACGGGAAAAACCCACCCTTGTTTCCGCGCGTTTCGCCGTGTCATGACATGTGTTTAAAATAAATCCGTAATTCTCGTTAACGAGAATTTATATTGTTTTGCTGTTTTCTCAAAAAGTAAAGCATTTCATGGAATAATATTTCAAGAGAAGTCTTTCACCATTGCCTTCTGTAAACCCTGCAAGTTATTTGTAAATCTGTGAACTTTTTTTTTTTTTTCTGAACCGAAAGGGTCCAATTGCTTTAAATTGTAAAAATTCCCATCCACTAAACTAAAAAATATCCGCAAGTTTGTACATTTGTTTTTATGTTCTAAAGAATGGTGGTAAGAATCCTGCCAAATTCATTTGTCTAAAATGCCCAAGCAAGTGATTAAAAATCAACAAAATAAAAAAAATTGAATCTGAGAGTGAGAAAGGACTGTGAGTCATGCTTGAATCGTTTTTCAGATTTCTGAGGGTTGGTTTTCGTTCGCGAATGCTGGGACCATAGATGTAGTTGGTAGCCACTGTCACCTCACACATACATGGATATTTAACATTCTTGTGAAAATACTTTCATTTTTTGATGCTGTTTTCTCAGCTAGTAGACACGGTATTCGGCTGAAACTTTCACAGATGAACTTGGTTGTGTACACACCTTTCTTGATAATTTTGAATATGTATAAATCAGTAAAAATCAAAGGTTGTTACTTGTACATAAAATACCTTTTAACCTAGTTTAAAACACAAAGGGTTTCCTTGTGAAATGTATTGTCTCCATTTTTATAGAATAAAATCAGGGCTGTATGCTTCGTTTTCGAAAGGGCAAGGGCACCAAGGCATTTTTTTCTTGTTAAAGGGCACCCTATGATGAAATTGCAAATTTGTACTGGAGCATTTCAAGGGCACTAAGGCAATGACCAGGGGACACAGAGGCAATCGCCTTTGTTGCCTCCGTGAAGTATCAGGCCTGTAAAATAGATTGGATTCATCTGCAGAAAGCAGGCTAAATTGTGTAAAATCTAGAAAAATTTATCAAAATCGTGAAATAACAAAAATCTTCACTGGACCCAATAAGGACCCCTGTGGTACCCCACTCAGCAATTTGTGGACTTATTTTCATGAACAAGAGTGGAGAAGCCACCAGCTGTGCTCAATTGCAATGGAATTTGGGCCACTGTTGTAAAAGGATGCAGTGAGTTCTCAACCTTTGTTCAATTTCTCCAGCAGCATTCTGTGGCACTGATTGAACATACTTGGTGTAGGAAAGTGTGGGCTGTGTACAGTACATGTACGTTACTTTTTCACCATGTTGTGCATTCAGTGTGGCATATAATATCAGGCCTGGAATAACCTTTGCTTCCATTGCCCTGGTCTTGGCATTGGTGCCCCTTCAAAAGTTTCATGGAGACTTTAAGTTTTTGCAATGGAAGGATGAAATTCAAGGCCTGTAAATGGGAGATTTTAGTCATCTTGTTTTACATGTTATAGGCACTGTACACGCTTGGTAATTGTCAAAGACCAGTGTTCACACTTGGTGTATCCCATCATAAGCATAAAATAACAAGCCTGCTCAATTAGGCATCAATTGGACAAATTTGTGTGTTTTCAGATAAAAAATAAAGACTTCTAGGTAGAAGTCTTATAATATTTTAGTGAGAAATTACCTCTTTCTCTAAAACTATGTTACTTCAGAGGGAGTCATTTCCCACAATGTTTTATACTATCAACAGCTCTCCAATGCTCGTTACCAAGTCAGTTTTAAAGTTAATATTTGTTTTGAGTAAATACCAAATGTGTACCTTCCCTTTAAATGGAGTACAGTACATGTACATATGCACCAAATGTGTACAGGAGGGTTACATAAAAAACGTTAATTGTGGACATTTCCACTCATGAATTTCAGTTGAGGAAAAACAGACACAGTAAAATTTCTGTAGCGGTATACCAAATAATGTGTCATACATTTTGTACAATGTGTACAGACTTTATAAGAGATCTGCAAATTTAACATCGCTTATATCGTTGCTGTACCCGCTGCCAAACATAGGATTCGAACTGCCTCTAGCTACCGGGCAACCTTGGTAGTCTAGTTGGTAAGACACTGCTCTAGAATTACAAGGGTCGTGGGTTCGAATCCCACCCGGGTAACATGCCTGTGATATTTTTTTCACAGGACTTAGGAAAGTACTGAGTATACAGTGCTAACACACATCGGTGTTTGGGTAAAAACCAAAGTTAATGTGTACAGACTTGTGTTATAATTCCTCTGCCGACTCATATTCTTGTTGGGTTTTTTTGAAAAGCACTATTTAAAATTTCAGATGAATCCAGGCCTTTTTGAGAAAATAAATTGTGGGTAAAAAAGGTGTAATGTATACGTATGTATGTAGCTGGAAATAAACTAGTGATGTGGCAAGTATAATTTGCTTTCAATTTGTAAAAAAGAGAAACAAACAATCAAAACACAACCAATCCTGCAATACATGTATGAACATTATCGTTAGCGGTGTTGTTGTACCATGGATATATACAATTGAAACAGTCAGATTTTATTTAATAGGATGTCTAAATTTTGTCTTTAGACTATTGTGTGTGAAACTTGGAGGAAAATGAAAGAGCTCTCCTTTATTAAAGCCAAACGATCAAAACCAAAGAGTAGTTTATAGCTGCCCAGTATGTCTTATAAAGCCCCTTTCACACAAGAGCAATTTAGCAACCTGGTTCCTTGCTAAATTGTAGCATGATTGATTGTAATATTTTACAAAATGTACCTCGCGTGAAAGGACAACAATTTTGTCTACTGTTCAAGTTCTTTTGCAAAATCTTGTCAAACATTGTAGCACTACATTTTACAACCATGCTGAAACTAGGCACCCTAGTTAAATTGCTGTCGTGTGAATAGCACTTTGAATGAAGCACTGTGAGAGGTGGTCCTTTCTATTAATATGGATGATGTAATGGAACATGTGTGAACAGTTACAATGTAATGTTTAATCACAGTGTTCATGTGCAACATGGGCCAGAACAGTAACCACATGTGGGAAGCTACCTGATACATGTAGAATGTACCGTCCAAGTCTGACATTTCCAATTATAACAGTGTCAATGCATTCCCCTGTGCTGCTGAACGCCTACGCCAAGCTAAGCTATCAACCCATAGTCTTCCCTTGGCCATTATTACAACTTGAGATCTGGACCAGTGAACCATGGAAATTACGACCTGACACAATACTATCCGAACTCATCCCACACTTATCCCACACACCCACCCTCTGTATCACACAAGAGCAATTTAGCAAGGGTCCCTTGCTAAATTGTAGAAGGAATGTAAAATTTTACAAAATATGCCTTGGCTGTGAAACGACAACAATTTTTTTCTACACTGTCAAAGTTCTCTTGAAAATCTTTTCAAATAATTGTAACATTTTTACAACCATGCTAAAATTAAGCAAGGGACCCCAGTTACCATCCTGTCGTGTGAATAGCACTTATGCTATGCTCACTGAAACAGGTGGGGATGGCTCAATGGTGAATGTCACAGGGTGCCTGTAGCCTGTTTTAAGCCCACCACTGAATATGTACTAACCATAGTATTTCTCATGAGGAGATATAGATTCTTGTTCTCAGGCCTGATACAAACCATGGAGGCAATGCAGGCGATTGCCTCCATGGACGCCCTATGGTCATTGCCTTGGTGCCCTTGAAATGCTTTGACAGTAGAATTTTACAATTTCCTCATATTGTAGGGTGGTGCCCTTTACAAATGAGAAAATGCCCTGGAGCCCCCGCCTTTCAGAAACGAAGAATAAAGACAGGCCTGTTTTCCCCCTTCTTTTTTCCCTTGTTATAATGCATTTTGTGTCTTTTGGGGTTATATATGTACGTAGAGTAATCATCACCGCTGACAAGGCCTGGTTTTGTTATTGTATCACCGTGTGCTTGATGTGTGAGCCAGGGATTATTAAGGTTGATATTTGCATTCTGCAATACTGTACAGCTGTACAATGTACTTGTGTACAACACACCCACGTACACATTTTAAAACAAGTGGTAACAACGGGGGATGTAATTTTTATGTATGTTATTATCAAATTTATTATTTCACTAAAACAGTGCCTTTGAACGATCTGTGTTTCTTTACTCAAAGACCCTTATTTACAGTAGCATCATGTGCACACTACTTTATACATACATGGGATTCGAACTGGCTCCAACTACCACTACCAGGCAGTCTCGGTGGTCTAGTTGGTATGAAACTGTTCTAGAAAGGCAAAGGTCATGGGTTCGAATCCCACCGAGTAATATGCCTGTGATTTCTTGTTCACAGAACTCAGGAAAGTACCGAGTATTGACCCCTTACACGCACGTCACACGCGGCAACTGTGTCAAGCTCACCATTTTGGTGGTCAATAGGTTTATGTGTAAAAGCCGCGTCGCCTAAAATGCGCACCTCACTGAATAACGCACAGTTGGCATTGCCCACCAGTATGGCGGTTCCAAGATTTTCTGATGATGACGTCAAGTGAATTGGGTCAATACAGTGCTAACACACATCTGTGCATGAGTAAAACCAAAATGGATGTTCTTTATCCTTGATGCACACTTGACATCTATTAAATAGGGGCCTACTACATAGTACATGTACGTGTTATCTACTGGCACTTGCACACAATACTTTGTAGTACAAACCCATTAACCTTGAAATTGACATTACTGAACCAGGCACTTCCTGTCAAAACTAAAAACTGGGGTAACAAATAAATAGATCTACAGAAATAAAATGATCGTCATTTCCATTTATTTTCTGCAGGATGACACCGGTGCCTATCTTATCGACCGTGACCCGACCTACTTTGGGCCAGTTTTAAATTACCTGAGGCATGGCAAGCTGGTATTAAACAAGGACCTATCAGAGGAAGGTGTGTATCAGGATGCTAGACCGACCCATTCGGCCGGCCCCTTCCATCCCTCCACTCTGGGCCCAATTTTGTGTTGGTGCTTGTTTCGGAGTTCTGTCATTACTGCCTCTATGGGCCATTAGCGCAGAATCCGCGGTAAGCAGTGCCATGAAATTGGGCCCCATTTACCAACCAGTTCCAGGCAATCTCCAATAATAAAATTGTTTCACATTTGAATGTTCAGTACTACATAACTGCTTGTACAATAATGGCGTTCCCACAACATTCTTTAACAAGACAGTTCATTGTTGGCTCTGACTCGGCTATGCTTACATAGTCTGAACACGTTCAAGATAAGCTTGGGAAGAGAATGCAACTTCCCAACCTAGTAAGGAGATCCCACCCCCCGACCAAACCACGCTCATGGAGATCTTCCCATGTTTGGCCCACAATTGGCTCGCTATTGGCCACCCTCTCTGCCACTTTTCCATCGTAGTAGAAGTGGCGTCTATGTGTGAACAGGGGTTTAGACATAGGCATTTTGGGGGTGTTGTGGCCGAGCGGATAACAGAATCTGACTCAAGTTCTGGTGGTTCATCAGGATGGGTTTGACACTTAACCATTGCTTCTCTCCACCCAAGAGTAAAATGGGTACCTGTGAGGGCCGAGATGGTTTATGTGAATGATTAACTTGGAGCGTGGTTACTCGCAGCAAAGGCTCTATACTCCAAGGGAGAGACGGTTTAAGGAATGAAATAATATGGCCCAGTGACCAAGGGGTTAATAATATTGGGAGCGCTTTGAGACGCCCTTCGGGCTGTGATTAAGCGCTATACAAAAATTGATTCTTCTTATTATTATTTGCCCTTGATCTCCTCCTCAAATTATACCCTGCTGGAACCACTGTCACCTCTCCTACCACAGCTTGTCTTTCCAGTGCGGTTGCTTTCAGTTTGGTGGTATAACAATTGCAGCAAAAGTTTTCTTCAATTTTACAAATTTGCTTTCCCCCTTTCTATGTGTGTGTAGGTGTTTTAGAAGAAGCAGAGTTCTATAACATTACATCATTAATAAAGACAGTCAAAGAGAGAATACGAGATAGGGATACACGAACAGCACAGGTAAGAATACAATGTTCTCTTTCTACACCATAGTTAAGCCCGGTTCATACTTCCTGCAAATGCGAAGCGAGTTGTGACGCTACATGGCTGTTTTCGCTGTGAATGTTTTATAGGAGTTGAACACAGTTCAACTATTGCAAATTATTTGTTGCAAATTTGTGAAGTCAAAGTTTGTTTCACATTCGCATTCGCAGGAAGTACGAACCGGGAGTTACTCCACTTTTATTTCAATCTCTGAAGTAATGAAATAAGGAAACTCTCAAAAGGTTCTTTTTACCTGTAGCCCAGAAAATGTGGAAGAGGAGATGGTGATGAAATGTCAGTGTTAGATGTGGGAGGAAAATCTGAAATGGCAAGAAAACACACAAATACATAGGGACTTAAAATTGGAAGGTTTTGATTAGACAGGGATGAAAGGAAAAGAAACCACTAAGCCAAGTCAAATGCTGATGGTTTGTCGGATTTTTGTTTTCCCCGAGTACAAGATTTGTCAAAAGTCTATTTCCATTTTGTCTCGTATTTCTAACTAACTGTACAGTGGGTCAACCTCAAAGTGAAGAAAGAACTGGCCGTGAACTGATTTAGAGAGTCTGTAAATGTTTCACATTTGTTTTCCCGTTGGGAGTTTAAACCATTGACTTAAAAATTGAAAGAAACTAGTATCCCAACTTATTGTTTTTGTGTCTTTATGTGTAGGGTTCTTTAAAGCATGTGTATAGAGTATTACAGTGCCAAGAAGAGGAATTAACGCAAATGGTCTCCACAATGTCAGATGGATGGAGATTTGAACAGGTGAGTGCTGAGACAGGGCTTGAAATTAACACTGGGTTACAGGCTCGAGGCCTGTGATTTTGGTGTACATTTGTAGGGTCAGTAAACATACAATGGGACAACCCCAGTAGTCTAGGTTTTTTTTAAATTGATTTTTGGGGTTGAACAAAGAATTGACTAGAGTGGGATTCGAACCAACGACCTCCGGATTAACGTGCCGGCGCTCTACCAACTGACCTATCTAGCCCTATATTGGCGGTGTCCCTATTTTGTCAATATCTTTGTTCGGGGATGCCATTTTTTTTTAATTGAGTGACATACCTCATTATGTCCAATCTCTGTATAATCATCACAAAACGCCCAGACATTTATAATGCTGTTCATTTCTTTAGTGATATTTTGTCAGTAAAAATAATTGTCAACAGAAATTACATGAAACAGAAAATTTCAATTTGTGTTTTGAAATTGGGATACTATGTTAATATACTAAAATTAATTGGAAATTTTCATATCTGGACTTGACCTTTTCTTTGACCTCTCTAGTAAATGGAAATAGGTCAAACCTTGGGGCTGTTTGCGGCTGTTATGCCATTTTGATACAATCAGCTTGTGGACTCTAAAGGGTTTTAAAACAGTTACTTGAAATGACTGGACGCCTACATCATCATTTGAAATCAATATCTGCAGACGGAAACTTATGTTTGGTTGTATTTTTTTAATTTTTATGTTCAGAACACGCAGGGCACTCATTGCACTGCAAAAACAAAGATGACTCTTGTTTTTTTAATTCCTGAGAAACAAAAACAGGAAAATGTTTAAAGTGAAACTAAACAACCTCTGTTATGACTAATTGGTCTTGGATGAAGGCCAAATTTTAAAGAGCTGCTTAAGCAGAGAATTATGCCTTAACACCTTTCTGCTAAGCAAAAATAAGCAGAATTTAGTCACAAACTGTACATGTAACATACAGTTTGAGTGGTAACCCTTATTCTGGTAAGCATATTTTGCTTGTTCTTATTAAAAAAAAAATTGTGCTTAAGCAGCTCTATGAAATTGGGCCCTAGTCATAATGGAAAGTGTTTTAAACTGACAAAAAAGTGCATTCATCCCAGACTCGAAGCATGGCCATGCATCCCTGATGAATCCTACTTACTTTATATAGTACACTGCATGTATACCACTGTACCTAACTATACTCATCCACATTCTAACGGTGTCCCACTCTGACTCAGTACAAGAGCCCTCCCTCTAGAGGCAGAGGTAAGAGTGCTTGTAGGAGAGTGGGTGGTAAGCATGCTCTCAATCTCACTATCCATTTAGCAGGGTTCCCTAGAGATTTTCACAAGCTAACAGACTCCCCCCCCCCCCATTGTTCGGGTACATGTTCACAAGAACACTTTGTACACAAAAACAGTGTGTACAAAATCAGAGTGTGGTCTAGTCATTTGGACTGATGGGTTTCTGGGGGTTGTTTTCTTTTTGGGAAAAAAGAAGCTTTTGTAAACGGGCAGGGCCCAATTTCATAAAGCAGTTTAGCAACAAATACTGCTAAGCATATTGGTTTGCTAAGCAACAAATGATTGGGGCACCAGTCGTAACAGAGTAAACTTAATGGAATGTTGGCTGGTATGCTGTTTCTGCTTAGCAAGATTTTCTGTGCTAAGCATATTTTAAATTCCTTCAAAGACTATAAGGTCACCCGAGAAATTAAAGTTTCCGTCTGAGTCTTTTTGGGGGGTAAAATTACACACAAGCGAAATTCCAGCTCTTGTATAGAGCTGTGCAGCAGCTATGTACATGTAGACTAGTGTCTGATGCAATAACTTTACTAGATTATGAACACTATCACTTATCAGGGATGAGATTGTTTAGACTTTTGTCTGAATTCAGACTTTTTATGTCGGCCTGTTGAAGAAAAATCAGACAATTTTGTTTCCACAACTAAAATAAAATTATAGTAAATACTCATTGGTCTACTTCTCTAGTGCTTTGGATACTGTTTCCAAAAGCTCCTTGGAATCTATAACCCCAGGGGTAACCAAACAGTAGAAATGGCATCATCTCGACATACCTTTGAATTTGTATCCAAGTTTCAGACTTTTTGTTAGTAATTACTCTCACCCCTGCACTACATGTACATGTACGTGCACTACATATGTACATGTACAATGTACATGTATGTAATGTACACAAGCAGCTCTCTCTGTTAATCCTTTAGTGTCCTTTAGTAATTCTCATGTAATTTTCATCAACGTCTGAGCTGACCATCCTCTGAATTGTCCAGATTTAACATTCTAATTGAAATCAAACTGAACCCTAGTGCGATAACGGTAGCACTCTAGGCTTGCATAATGTATGAAGGAGAGACACTCAAGACGGAATGGATTTCTGTCCGAAATGGTGGCCACCTTTGTGCAGGAAATAATTAAGTGCAATGTCAGTGACTCGACTTTGAAAAAGTGACCTGCGGTGTTCTTTTAAAAAATCCAGCCCTTTGTGGAAGACTAGAAGAAAAGAAAGAAATCCAAGAGACGATAAGAGAGAAGCTTTAATTCATGCAACAACATTCGTTCTCTACGACCTACAGAAATCGTAACTTTGAAGTAAAGGGATTTCTCACCAAGCTTGGGCAACTAGTGCGACTAGTGTCAAAGTCACTACTATAGTTTCTTAGTCGACTCACAACTACGGTTTTTCAGTTACTTGGTTAATCGTGCCACGCTAACTACAAAAGTAGTCAAGCTTGGTGAACCATTTGTGTCGCTCACGACTTTTCATGTCAATAATCCAACATAATTTGTAAAGACCTCAGCGTTTTCAGACAGTAATAATTTAAATGGATGATTGGTCACAGTACAGACATCATAAAATTAACAACTAATTTTTTTTTTTAAACGATAATGAAATTCTTCCCCATACAAATAATCACCAAAAGTGTTGGTTTGGTAATCACTCTTATAATTAATGCCAATAAAAATTGACTCGTTAGAAGCCTACAGCAGCTTTCGATAGTACAAAGCATTTTGAGAATAATTTCATTTCAAAGTAATGATGTCAGTTTTTATGACCCAAGGTTTGAACCGGAGAAGCATTACTGTCAGTAATATTTTTAAAGGGAAGGTACACGTTTGGTAATTACTCAAAACAAATATTAACTTAAAAACCGACTTGGTAACGAGCATTGGGGAGCTGTTGGTAGTATAGAACATTGTGGGAAACGACTCCCTCTGAAGTAACGTAGTTTTTTTAAGAAAGAGTAAATGTTTTCACTAATTCCTATCTGAAAGCACACAAATTCGTCCAACAAGGGTGTTTTTTCTTTCATCATTTTCTCGCAACTTCGATGACGAATTGAGCCCAAATTTTCACAGGCTTGTTATTTTATGGTTATAAGTGGATACACCAAGTGAGAAGACTGGTCTTTGACAATAACCAAACAGGTACCTTCCCTTTAAGGGATTATTCTTTCTTTGTGCACATTTGCTCCAGAGTTTCAGCAATGTCTCAAACACGCAACCAAAATCTAAGGGTTTCAAAAAAACAAAGGTACACTTTGCTTGTAAGGGCATTGCCATTGGCAAGGCATAGTGATGAGGCGCCTGGATGGTCGTGAGTCAGGCTGGTCGTGAATATCAATTAGGAACTCTGGCTTGCTTGAGCCATCGCATGTCAAGAGTAAAATGGAACGCTTTAAGAGTGATTCTGTAATCCCTGTCTGGGGGATGTTTTCCAGAAAGTTCTCAAGGGGGAGCCTGGAAGAGTGAGAGGATAGACACATTAAATATTAATAATAATATTAATAACTAGACATTAGGTGTTTGTGCACAAACCCAGAGCTGTCCTGTGTTGTTTGCTTTGATTAAAAGCAGTGGACACTATTGGTAATTACTCAAAATATTTATCAGCATAAAACTTTACTTGGTAATGAGTTATGGAGAGCTGTTGATAGTATAAAACATTGTCAGAAATGGCTCCCTCTGAAGTAACATAGTTTTTGATGAAAAAAAGTCATTTTCCAAAGCTTTGATAACGAGACCTCAGAATTAGATTTTGAGGTCTCAAAATCAAGCATCTGAAAGCACACAACTTTGTGTTTACAAGGGTGTTTTTTCTTTAAGTACATGTATTATCTCGCAACTTTGACGACCAATTGAGCTAAAATTTTCTCAGGTTTGTTATTTTATGCATATGTTGAGATACACCAAGTGAGAAGACTGGTCTTTGACAATTACCAATAGTGTCCAGTGTCTTTAAGTGCTTCAAAGATGATACTGATTTCAAGCTGGAAGAGTTTTGATCTTTGCCATAGGAGTCTACGTATAACTTAAAAAGGTTTGAAAATGGGTTATGTAGTAAATTAATTTGCAACTGCCAATTTCATATTTTTACCTTTTAGAGTGACTGTGATTCAGAAACTGGAAAAAACACTGTGCAAAGTTCATTCTCTTATCTTGATAACTGAGTGACACAGCTTTAATTGCATATAAATACTCCTTTAAAGGAACGCGTTGCCTTGGATCGGACGAGTTGATCTATAAAAAGCATGTGTAACCGTTTTTTATAAAATGCGTATAGTTGGAAAGATGTTTTAAAAGTAGAATACAATGATCCACACAAGTTTGCCTCAAAATCACGTGGTTTTCCTTTTACTGTTCTAACTAACACGGTCGGCCATTTATGGGAGTAAAAAATTTGACTCCCATAAATGGCCGACCGTGTTAGACAATGAAGTAAAAGGAAAACCGTGCAATTTCGAGGCATGTTTGTGTGGATCATTGTATTCTACTTTTACAACATCTTTCTACCCATATGCATTTTATAACAAACGGTTACAAACGCTTTTCAAAGACCAACTCGACCGATCCAAGGCAACGTGTTCCTTTAAGACTGGATAACTTAATTACCCTTACAAATCTTCTGTCTCTTAATCTGTCATTGTTTTTATCTCTTCTTTTATTTAGCTGGTAAACATTGGTTCATCTTATAACTATAGCAATGAGGACCAGTGTGAGTTCTTGTGTGTGGTATCTAAGGAACTAAACAACACAGACGGGATTCCCACGGTAGAACCAACAGACAAAGCAAAGGTAAGTGTTCTTCCACTTCTTTACTATTGACCCCTTGCATATGACAGCGCACTCTCAAGAAGCGCCATACGTGTTGATAGTATAAAACATTGTGAGAAACAGCTCTCTCTGAAGTAACGTAGTTTTAGTAATTTCTCACTAAAATATTTGAATTGATTTTGAGACTTCAGCTGAGGTCTCCAAGTCAAGGTATCTGAAAGCACACAATTTGTGCGACAAGAGTGTTTTTTTTCTTCTTCCATTATTCTTTTGCAACGTCGACAACCAATTGAGTTCAAGTTTTCACAGATTTCTTATTTTATGCATTTATGTTGAGATACAACCAAGTGTTAAGAGTGGTCTTTGACAATAGACCCTTCCCATGAAATATGTAAATTGCACATAGCGCGTGCGCACTAACGTTTTGGTTGGCAAAATGAGGGAACATAGCGCTGTTTTGTACACGGCTAGTGGATGCGTGACGCAGACGCGCGTCTGCTTAGTGCACAACTCTATGGCGTTTGCCAACCAACAGGGTCTGTACGCATGCGTGAATGTAATTAGCATATTTCATGGGAAGGGTCCATTACCAAATGTGTCAAGGGGTTGATTTCACAAAGAGTTAGGACTAGTAACTCGTCCCAACTCGAGATAAGACCAGTCTTAACTGTTTGTGAAATCCACCCAGTGCCTTTAAGTTAGGGTTAGGTTCTTTTCATTTGGTTTTCATCATGTACATTTATTAGTTCTGGTTGTGAAGCTAAATCAAACTAGATCAAAGAGGTGCAAGGAGGTGACAATGCCACTGCCAACAGTTAACATGTTGTCCTTTGTAATTTTTCATTTTCAGATCTTACAAGAACGGGCTTTCCGGTTGAGAGATCATAGGTCATAGAGCTAAGGTCAGTGTCAAATCATTTCTCTTTCATGATGCTTGTTTATTTTTTTTAAGCAGATTCCTCTACATGTATTTATATCCTTTAAAGGATTTGGGTACTTTTTAAAAATGTCCATAGATTTACATTAAACTTACAGGGTTTGCAGATAATGATAGTGGAAAGCTTCCCATCAAATCTTACTTACTGAGGTGCTGTAGTTTTTGAGAAATTAGTAAAACAATGTCATGAAAATACGTTTGTAAACGATTAAAATAATTTTCGTCTCATGAGACGAAAATTATTTTCATGACGTTGTTTTACTCATTTCCCCCAAACTACAGCACCTCAGCACATAGTATTTTCAGGGAAGCTTTCTACTATCATTATCTTCAAACTGTGTAAGTTTAGTGTAAATCTGTGGACATTGTGTTTGTTGTCCTCCAAAAGTTACATACATGTAGACCCTTTAAACATGTGAAGTTGCAAATAATAATGATGATAATAGTATGCAGTTCTATACTTCTCAGGAGACGAAAATTATTTTAGCATTTAAAACATACTTTCGAGACATTGTTTTACTCATTTCTCAAAAACTACATAATATTAGCAAACAATATTTTAAGGTAAGCTTTCTACTATCATTATCTTCAGATGGTGGGAGGTTAATGTAAATCTATGGACATTGTGCTTTGTGTTACAAAAAGTACCAAAATCCTTTGCAAAAATACAAATTTGTGAAAATGTTGACCTGATCGCTGAACATAGTCAGACTGTGTGCAAGATGTACAAATGTACGCATACAGCGCACATTTATATCCGTTCTACTTTTAATTGAACTTTCAATACACCTTAATTCAAAGACTAGAATTAAATGCACAATATAATGTAATGTAAGCCTCAATCACCAGTTCTTGTCACCGTGATTTTGTATTTCTTGCACAGGGACCAACCACTTCATTTTATCTCTTCAAGTAAATCCTGAGACGATGTCGGAAATTTCTTGTTGGGAAGTTTCTCATCTCTGGACCTCTACAGTTTCTTAGTTTGTCAACACTAAGGTATCATCAAGCTTGCCGACTAGTCTCAACTCAAGTCAGTCATCGCAGTTTCTTTGCTTATTATAGCACCAGAGTTTTGCCAGGATAGGTTATCAGTCAACTAGTCTCGCCTCAAGCCAGTCATCCCAGTTTCTTCGCACACAGCTCTATGGTAGGTGTCACCAGGCCAGCCTATCTGTCAACTAGTCTCACTTCAAGCCAGTTATTACAATTTCTTTGCACACAGCTCTAGGATGGGTGTCACTAGGCCAACCCATCTGTTCACTAGTCTTGTCTTAGGCCAGTCACAGCTCTGGGGTGGGTGTCACCAGGCCAGCCTACATGTATCTGTCAACTAGTCTCACCTCAATCCGTCATTGCGGTTTATTTGTTCTCCAGCAACAGAGTTTTATCAGGCTTGCTCCTCAGCCAAGTAGTCTCCCCATCAAGCCGTTTTTCTTTCACATACCTTAGGTTTTCTATGATCTTTGAATGTTTTTTATTTCTTCATTATGCAGCTGTTAAGTGGGAACATTTCCTTGCCTTGAGTCGGTGAAATGTTTCTATAGTATAAACAAAATGTATGTTTTACTCAGTCACTTGTGAGCCACTTGGTGGCAGTGTTCGTAGCATGTAAGGCACAGAGGACCACAGCCAAATCCCATGCTTTTGTGTGAGCAGTTTTGATGGTTACCTTCAAAATATTACCATGCACTGGATGTGGCAAATTCCGACAGATCAGGCAACTTGTTACTGTGGCTAAGATTTGAAAACTTGTTCATTCCAATATTTCAGTCTAGATACATTGTGTACCTCTCAAGGAAAATATAATGTTTGTCTTCTGATTTTGATAGCGTTTCTCAGCTTAATAATCATGAAAAAAATGCAAAAGTTATGATCAAATTTGACTTCTGCGTATGTATCTGACGTCTGAATCTCAGGAAATCTACCTTGCCCTTCTGGGTTAATGCAACCCACACCTTACAAATTGGGTTTATTATCTGTTTACAGCCCAAGCGACCCTTCTGAGATGACCTCATTTTTGTATTGCTGCCCATGCAGGGGTTCTTACACGCTGCACACTAACTTTATAAGAACCTGCTCGGACATTTGCTGCAAAACACAAAACCCAATTTATAACTTGTTCATCCCATCGATATTGATGCTACCCAATTATGGGTGTGAATGATCCTTACATGTACAGTAGTTGTTCTCTCTAGGTCATTATTACCAAAGCTGTCCAAATTTGGATATAGACCGTATTGAATAACCCCCCTTTTGCTATGAAAGTCGCTGTATTGTAGGGCAACCATATGCGCACCCATATGCGTACATCAATGAAGCACGCAGCATTCCTGAATTGATTTATACAGAACATGCACCCATACACACACACACACACACGGGCGCGCAAAGACGCCATGTTGAAGGGCAGATATTTGAACGGCGACGCCATATTCATTACGGTCTATTGAAGTGCCGTGTTATCATTAACAATATCCCAGTTGGGTATACTTGTACCCATATTAGAACCCACAATGCCAATTAAGGGTGGTACCGGGTATCTGTTGTCCCTAATCTGAAACCCCACAATGACATCGGCATCAATTTATTGTACAGATAGTTCAACTACCGTACAGTGTGTGTAACTTAGTTTCAAATGTTCACAGTACCAACAAGCATCAAGAACAAATTCAAACCCACCGAACACTTGTTTCGGTGTTTTGGTACATTTCCCGTGACTATCGAGATGCTTAAACAGAAATGATTGCTTAACAAATTTCTGTTTACGCAAAAATTAGTGGGACACTAGTTATAGATGGTGTGACATGATGGTTTGGCTGGTAACAATCTTGTTAGGCTAATTTATTGTGCTGAGCTAGTTTTTTTTGTGCTTAAAGCAAGTCTGTGACAGGCGGCCCAGACCACGATTTGAAAAAGGCACCCAACTATTTCAGACAGCCTATGTTTGGTTTCAGTCGGGCCGTATCCGAATTGGCACCTACAGCAATGGCTGTTGCTAAGAGTGCTGCTAAGGACGCCCATGACGACGCAGAAGTCTTGCCGCTAGCTGTAGCCCGAGCTGTAGCTCCTAATTTGGACATGGCCTATGTCAGTGTGCATCCGCTCGGTAAAAGTTCAGACGGTGTGAGGTCGTTTCTTATGTCTGATTTTGGCTGTCATTATGCAATGGGTTATTTGTACGTCATTTGTTTGCACAGCACTAATATGCTACATACAAGGTGAAGTCATGAACCCAATTTCATATAGCCTTTTGTCATGGCCTTTGTAGAGCCGGGGTTCCAAGCGACTGGAACGGGAGACCACACACGCAAGTGGCGAAGCCACGAGTGCCATTTCCAACTTGTTTTATGGTGTTGTTGATGAATTATTCATAGGGTGAATGAATGTATGCTGACCCGCTGACCCCAGTCGCTTCTGATTGGTTTGGACTTTTGCTACCCTTTTGGTAGCATAAGTCGAGATAAGAAACCGCAAACAAGTTGGAAAAGGCCCTCGTGGCTTTGCCACTCGCGTGTGTGGTCTCCCGTTCCAGTCGCTTGGGACCGCGGCTCTACGAAGCTGTCCAAGCCACGAAGGCCTTGACAAAAGATTAAATTTCATAGAGCTACTTATGCACAAAAAGTTGCTAAGCACAGTATTAATTGCTTACCAGATTAGGGTAAATGGCTACAATACCATGTGTAACAGGATACCATTTTTGGACTGGAATTCTGCGCATTTCTGCTAAGCAGAAAACTGTGAAATTGGGTCATTGTCTGATACATGTATGACAGGCTAGAGGAGTTGAGGCATGTTACATTATTTTCTCAAAGTGTGAAACATGAAATGGTTTTTAAAAATTGGAAAGTTTAGAAACATAGAGGCTTTGATATACAGTGTTTTTAATTACTATGCAGTTTTATCGTGCCATAATCTCTTTTAGAGTAGATATTTGAATAATGTGTAGTAGCATCGATGTGTAGTACATTGAAAGATGCTCAAATATTTTGTGTGTGTAACAGACCTGGAATTTCGTCTTTGAGAGGGCAAGGCCATTTTCATTTTGCAAAGGGGAACTCCCTTTGGGAAATCTTATAGTCTATGAGAAGCTTTTGAAGGGGCACCAAGTCCAAGATCAGGGGCAACAGGCCATTGCCTCTGTATGATTCCAGGCCTGGTGAAAATGGTCTACTGGTTCATGTATCAAAATGTCAGTGCAATTCTGTTTCTTCTTTTTGTTTTTTTAATTTTATTTTTTAGGTGGGCATTTTGTGAAAGCAAAGAGAATAAATGGGAGAGGTGTACATGTATATATAACAGTTTTTTTTATATAAAAATATAAACTAAGTATTTGTTATAGGAGAGAATGCTTTGTCACTGCAGATGCGTTTTTTTTATTTATAAACACTGTTGCATGTGATTTTGATGTGCATTGTCAAAAGATGTAGTTTTCAAGTGTTTGAGACAGCATTGTGTAACTTGGAGCTGTGTAATAAGCTTTGAAAACTTGCGATTAGAAGCAATTTTGTGTCCAAAAAACATGCATGGGCGAACACAGGGTGCCGGACTAGTCTGCACTTTGGGTTGTGCTTCATTTTTGACTGAAATCAGCAACTATGTGACCGAAGATTACTGTTCCCTCTATGTCACAACTATGTCAATATATGGCTCTGACTTGGAGACTGCTGTGTGCTTCATGTTTTTAACACACATTGTGCCTGTGAGGGTCGTATGGGTTTGTACAAGTGTACAAATTCAGAGACTTTATGATTGAAATTATTGGTTCTCCTCAGAGATCCTTAGAGGCAACCTGGTTCCAATTGGTGTATGATCTTGCCGCGCAATTTTCTTTTCAGTCCGAGAATGCGTGGCTCGATCGTAACCCCCTTTAAGTGTGACCTAAAAGTATAAAAATATATGGGATATTTAAATTAGTCATGTGGTTACGCGCCTCCATTCTGCGTTGGCATTAATCACGCTCAGGCTGGATGTTCTGTGTGGAAAGTTGTAGGAAACTTGAGGTCAGTGTTGCGTGACAAAAAAAGTGAACACTAACATCTTTATATCTGTTTGCCTTGCGACAAAAAGAACTTTTTGAAAACTTTAGCGTCTCAGATTGTACGCGTATATGATAGCCAATTCACGACACAGATCAGAGTTTTTCTTCCAGGGGTTAGAGACGTACGCAGAGTTTGCGGATGATACGGCGTGCTGCCTATGGTAGCTAGGATGCCTTTGAGGACAGTGATGCGTTAAACATTCTACCTCCATGATTGTACCTTTGATAAAATCAATGGTGGTTGCCAAAAGGCCAACAACAGTGTGGCCAATAGAGGGCGCAATAGATAACCAACACACACAGATCTTTGTCATTTGGTTGGCAAATGTGCATCACCTAACCTTAATTTTATGTATACTGCCGTGTATAAAATCAGGGTGAAAACTGCGTTTGATGGATCTAGGGTATATATAAAAGAGGGTGTCAAAACTCAGAATGCTTAAAAATATTGGCACATCCTCGCGGGGATGTTAAGACCAGACATTCCAAAACAAAAGGAGCGAGTGTCGGCAGAAACAAAAGGCAAGCTGCATGTCCTACTTTGGGACACCTGACATTACTAAGGTAAAACTACTGCCTGCTCCGGTTAAATCGTTTGGATACTTTTTGTACAACACAAAACACAAAAGTCCAACAGTAGAAAGTATCTCTTAAAATATTACTTGTCGAGGTGCTGTAGGTTTTGAGAAATGAGTAAAACAATTTCACAAAAATAATGTTCGTCTCAGTGCGACAAAAAAATATTTTAGCAAATACAACGGATTTACTTGACTCTCCTCTGTGATTTTCAATTTTTTTCTCTCAAAAACTTGACAACTAATGAAGCTGAAACTTCTATATAACATACATGAACATCTTCATTCACAGTGAGTGAGGATACATGTCATGACCAAAAACTTCATCACAAAAGGTATCAAAACAGACAGTTTTCAAGAGAATGTTAATGAGTTTTTTTATTATGCTCCTTCTCAAACACAAGCCAAGTGATCAAATGCTAACCACTGCACTGTGCAGAGATTTTCCAGTCAATTTCTTATGTGCCTAAGAGAAGAATATTTCTTAAACAAAAAATGTTTCATTTCCCAAAACCCATTCCCAAAGTAACTACTGTCTTGTATAGAAGTTCAAATTAGCCCCATACCTCATTACGTACAGTAGAGATACCTATTGCTTATAGTGTTTATTGCTTGATTTTGATGTATAGAAAACAATGAGGAATCGTTGGTTTGATGGTGATGTTTAAAGGCACTTCACATGTTTGGTAATCACTCAAAATAATTGTAAGCATAAAAACTTAGCTGGTAACGAGGAATGTTGATAGTATAAAACATTGTGAGAAACGACTCCCTCTGAAGTAATGTAGTTTTTGAGGAGGAAGTTATATCTCACTCAAATTTACATGATTTAATTGAATCTAGACCTCAGCTTAGGTCTTGAACTCCAGCATCTGAAAGCACACAACTTGTAGGGTGTTTTTTCTTCCATTATTCTCTCGCAACTTCGACAACCAATTTTCAAAGGTTTGTTATTTCATGCATATGTCGAGATACACCAAGTGAGAAGATTGGACTTTGACAATTACCAAAGCTGTCCAGTGCCTTTAACAACTGTTTTTATTATTTTTTCCCCCGAAACTTTGACAACTGATTTGGCTTAAAAGCACTGTACATGTTTGGTAAAATGTCAAAGACAAGTATTCTCACTTGGTTTATCCCAACTTATGCATAAATTAACAAATCTGTAAACTATTTAGCTCAATTGGTCATTGAATATGAAGTTGCAAGAAAACAATGAAAGAAAATACACCCTACCAGTTGCACAAATGTGAGTGCTTTCAGTAACCTGAGAAAGGCTTCAGGCCTGAAGTAGTTCTCAGATTCAAATAATTTAGTGAAAAATTACCTCTTTCTCAAAACCTACATTACTTCAGAGGGAGTTGTTTCTCACAATGTTTTAAACAATCGACAGCTCTCTGTTGCTCCTTACCAAATAAGAAGTTATGCTAATATATACTTTGAGTAATTACCAAACTTGTCCAGTGCCTTTAAGAAGAACCAGAAACTTTGTATTTTTAAAATAATTGATCATCATTTTTGCCAACTTTCTTTTGTAGAAATGTGCAAGTGTTGAGTCAGAGTGATGTTTTAGCACTTTTACTATTCCCCCCACCCCCAGCTGCAAGGCTCTGAGAGTCAGGAGATTGTAAATAAGATCTTTAAGTTGTTAAGGTCATGGTCAGATGACCCAGTGAGGGTCTAGTTGCCATGTTAGCAGGGTAGACACGTCTGTATGTATAGTTACTATGAAAACCTTGGTGTCGGAGCTCAATTAATTTTGGTTTTTACCCTTACACCAATGTGTGTCAGCACTGAATACACGGTACTTTCCAGAGTCCTGTGAACAAAAAATCCACAGCTTTATTACTTGGGTGGGATTCGAACTCATGCCCCTTGCAATTCTAGAGCAGTGTCTTACCAACTAGACCACCGAGATTGACCTGTATGCTGTTGGAATTTGATGGAGCCATCAAAGTTGAAGTAAACACAGGATTGATATTTTGTTCTTCTGTAAAAAATTAGGTAAAATATTTTGATTACATGGGCTGATCTACCTGCTAATTGGTATAGAGTTTAATTTAGGCTTTCAAAAAATTTTGCCTGATTTTTCCCAAGAGCAACTAAATTGGAAATTACACTTAAGTCGGAAAATATTAAATGCCTGCTTCTAGGCCTCTTGCGCTGACATCAAACATGGCAACTAACTGTGTGTCCATGGTCTTCCATCTTGAGAGTCAAAATGCTTAAAACTGCGAGCGCATTGCCTAAAATCCGCACTGCACAGTAACACACAGGGAATCACAAAATGGCACAAGCAGGAATTACCATGGTCAGGTTAATTGGATAAATAAAGTGAGCGAAAAGGCTGGTTAGAAAAACTAAACCACTCCTGTAGAATGCAGACAGATTCATGTATAGTATGTATTTATTTGTTAGAAAGGATTAATATATTCCTGTAGAGTAAGTCCAGAGGTGTATGATTGTAGAGGTTTTTGATTTTTTTTTCTTCAAGTGTATGCATGAGATGTAAACCTTAAATTAAAAAGGAAATTTTTGTTAATATTTGATTTTTCATTTTCTAATGCAATTCTATGTGCCATTGCCATGTCCTTATTTTATACCAATAAGTAATCAGCATTCAAGTTTGATAAGAAAACTTAAAAAGTACTGTATTAAAACCGTTTCAATAAAATCTTATGTACATGTCATTTTGAAGTTTGATTTCAAAGCGATGGGCAGTGCAAATTTTTTTATTGAGGGTCGAAGATGTATTGACTCATTTCACTTTGCGGAGTGCACTATTAAAACACAGTCTTGATTGGGGACCGGAGTCATCGAGAACGCAACAAAAATAATTGGAGAAGAGGTTATTTGTGACACACAAATCTTTCAGAGCACTAGAATAATGTATTTGAGAGGAATGGGGCAATATCTTTTAATTGATGGTTGCCGAGGTTGCCTTGGTTCCAAGTTTATGATTGGGTCTCCCCCTCCCCTCCCCCCCCCTCTCAAAATTGGCCTAAGATTGCACTTTTAAAGGCTGACCTACCAAAAATCGAAAATAAATCTGAAGTTTACTTGTCTGAAAATTTATCAGTTTGTTTATTTTCAAGAAGCTGCTTATTTTTGAATGGGAGTTTGTGGTGCACCCTATAATGCCTGAAATAGCGCCCTCTTTTGGTTTTAAACTTATTTCTAATCACTGGAATTGCCACTAGCGTAGTACTTTTCAATTGATTGTTTTTTTCTCTCAATCGATTCCAACGGGAATCCTTAAAATAAAATTAAAATCTGATAATTATTGTTCTGAGGATGGCAGCTCAAACATTATTGTGCACAAAAAGAATTGTGTGGGAGGGGGTTGCGTGTTGATGCTAGTTTTTTTAGTAAGTGACAGAAACAATCTTGCAAACAAAAGTTTATCTACAGGATAAAAATACACGTTTTATACAGAACTACCCAAAGCACTGGTCCTGAATGAAGATGAGATGATCTAGTGACAGAAGGTTTGGATACATCAAAGAACATAAGAATAGATGGGGGTAGATTTGGTAAGGATAGGTGAGAGAGGGAACATCAGGGGTACGGAAATAGCCTCACAAAGACACGTTCAAGCTAACTGGCCAGGATCAAAAATAAATTACCCGAAAGTCTGTCAATCCATTGAGACCGTTGATTGGCTGAAAGTTGTGCGCGGCGCATAATGGGGCGTGGTGTATGTTTTTCATGACTTCTTGGTGACAAAAGACCTCCTTTTACGGTGATGCCAGCAAAAACTGAATGCAAACTTAAAGGGTCTACCGACCGCCAAGGACGAATTTTCACATAAAAATGCAGTGGCGCACTCCAAAATTCATCAACATGGTAGTCTTGAAATCAAGTCTGTAATTAATTGTTGTGCGGTCTAATGTGCCGCTCGCCGCCGTCTGTGTTGAGCTTCGTCGGTCTTTCGGGGAATAAAACGAGCTGATAAATCAAAAAGTATATGCAATCCATTGATTGCCTTTTAAGTGTAATGGGAAGCCTATCCATACACAGTAAAACTAGAGCCAAATTGTGTACGCTTCTTTATTTAATGATATGATCATCTCTAATTTTTGTGTGGTTTTTGTTGTATTTTTAAAATAGTTTATCGTTTCACAACAGCTTTGATGGGTCTTCCTACTACGGATAATATAGTAAATAGTGACAACACACAATATACGGTAAATAAACGGCACAATATGTCTGCTCTAGCTACGGATACTGGGCGTATTACAGTCCATTGTCGTTGAAAACAAAAGCTGAATAATATTTATAATAACTTTGTCAAAGGAATAATTCTGGGTACGGTTTTCGATCGTTCGGGCCCTGCCACTTTACTTGTCTCGTTCAATTGGTTACAATGTTGGGGGAACGAGCGAATCCATGTACGGTTGAGTAAAAAATAATAATAATAGGGAAATTCGCTGGTCCCTTATTCAGATCGAGTAAGGTATACACGCGTAAAGTCTGATGGGTACGCTGCGTGCGTAATGCTTGAGTACCAGTGATCCGGTACAGTAATGGCTGCTCACTGCTGATGTTCGGAACTGAAGTGTTGATGACTGAAAACAGCTTTCGTACCTGGGAGTTTCTTCTTAAATATGGCTAGCCACAACGGCGAAATCGTAAGTTTGAAACTTTTCTTAGTTCTGCCATCTGTGTATTTGTAAAGGACGAGAAGACTATAAACGGAAGTGCGGCTTTACCCCCTTTTCACTTTCTCAAATCTGTGCCCTGTGGTCGAGAATTTTGATCACACCATTTTGGGCAAAATAAGATTGTCATCCTATCATCCCAGCCGAGGCTATTGGACGGCAATGATGGGGAAATAATATAAATGTAAGCTCATTCTTAAAATGCGTAAACTTGGTTGCTCTCTTTCTTGGCTCATTTTGATGTTCTGAGTAGTACTAAGCAAGGTTGTAGCTGAGCTCTGGTCTGGGGGATAGCCCACCTTGTTGAGCTGTAATGGCTCCGCTTTTAACATCGGTCTCATCACTGTCACCATTACAGCCCACCTTTGATACATGTCTTGGATAACTTTCCGTATGGCGCCACCACTTTTTCACTCATTTTTACAAAAAGGGATATATCTATCAGGTAAATTAGATACTATATTATTTTATTTCGAATGAAAAAGTGGTGGCGCCATACAGAAACTTTTCACATGTCTTAAACGCTAAGTTTTCAAAGACGCAAAATGCAAGGTAGTTTGTTTGCAAATTTCTCCCATTTAAAAAGTCCTATACTACTCCAACATACCTCATTTTATTCCTTACATCTGTGGAATTACTATAATATAACACATAACAGGGGTTACTAAATGATGACTTTGTCCAGATGTGATTGATTTGAAAATTGGTCCAAAAAAACGTGTACAAATGTGACATGTTCTTGGGCGCCGCCATCTTTTAATGATTCTCTTCTTGTTGGACGTGAGAAGTCAGGGCGCCAGGCAAATATTGCAAGTCATGAATATCCAAGAGGTAATGTCACGTGACGCGGTATGGCTACGCTGATTTATCAATTTGTGTGGTGTACAAAGTAAATATGATACAGATACAGCGCATTGCTACGTCACCTTATACATATTGATGTTTTACTGTACACACGCACATAAGCCTAGCGATCATGACGTCACCTTACGGGCGCCCACGATCAACAGGGGGAGAATCATTAAAAGATGGCGGCGCCCAAGAACATGTCACATTTGTACACGTTTTTTTGGACCAATTTTTAAATCAATCACATCTGGACAAAGTCATCATTTAGTAACCCCTGTTATGTGTTATAGTAATTCCACAGATGTAAGGAATAAAATGAGGTATGTTGGAGTAGTATAGGACTTTTTTAATGGCCAAATAAATAAAAAAATACCAGTTGATCGTCCGGATTTTTCCAAAATGAGGATTGTTGCATGAGGACCCAGGTATAACAGGGTCGGATTATTACACAAAAAAGATTTGCTAATTAGGCATTCACTAATTTTGTTTTATGAGACAGACGGTTACACGTGTTCGAGAGCATCACGTTAGGTATAGGTCAGTCCTTAAAATAAAAAAATTGTTATACAAAAATCTAGAGAGAAAAAAAAGTATAAAAAAAGGATGCGTCCCTCCAAAAAGATGCGGGCGGGGAGGATGAACTGGTATTTTTTATTTATTTGGCCTTTTTTAAAACACATGATCAGCTCAATGTGGACACATGACTCAGGAGCCATCTTGTCAACAAACGCTGTATAGACAATTCCACGACGCAAAATATGATTTGCACAATGTGCAAAGAAAATACAGTGTGTAAGGCCCTAATGCATAAGTCTGCTACAGCACAACTCAAGATGAGTAGAATTTCATAGGGGCCTAACCGTCCAAAACCCACATTACATACGTATGAAAGGCAAGCAAGGCGTATGATGGAAGCGAAATCATGATTCGTACATACAGTGTACCTTGCACATGTTGCATAGGAATAGGCAACTTTGAGTGTCCTTTTGAAAGCAAGCCAAAAATCTTGTATTTTTTTATGTGGAGAAAACAATATACATGTACAAGTACATGTATGGGGAAAATGTTCACTGAAGTTCATCTCCAGATCTTGTGATCCATAAGGTCAATTTCAAGGTCAAACTAGAGGTCAAAAGGTTATCAAACCTAAACATGCTCCTACAAAAAAAGTAATGACAGATTTGGAAAGCTTATAATGCAACATTTCAAAAGACACCAATTTCAGCCAATTTGACCAAAATTGCATTGACCTGGAATGACCCCATTACCAAAACAACCCTGGGGAAGGGTTACAACAATAATTATTTAAAATTTACAAATGTCAATTTACATCATGACGGAGGAGTTAGCAAAAGCCTCAATGTAAGCATTTAAACAAATTATAATTAGTTCTGTTTGCAAATTATCAAATAAACCACAAGGGAAACTGACTTAAAGTTGTAAATTGTATTTTAAACGCTGTAGGTAAAATGTGTAGTTTTAATGAGTGAGTTTTAATCCAAATGGGAAGGGAGGTTGTGTTCAGTACTGAATGTTTTTTTTATTGAACCTTTTTGAGAATAAATTCATATACTGAGGTCACTGCCATGTGTTTGGGAATTGTGGAAATGAAAACATTTTACTTTAGAAAGTCCTTCAAGGGTGTACGTGCATGCATGACATCATTACTTCAATGTACAGTTAGTTGGTTTGGATTGCGAGTTTTTAAAGATGATAAAAGTTTCGTATTTCACTTGCTTTCCTGTCGATTGTTTCCTGTTTGTTACCTGGAGCATTTTCCCTGCGGGAAATGTCATAGTTTGAGCACTTTCACTAGACATTGTTTGTTCATCAATTGATTATATTAGAATAATTCTAGTTTAAGAGGACTTTTAGCAGGGAAAAAACAATGACGAAGAGTAGCTTTATGTTTCAAGTGTCTGTTACTTTACGTTGAAGTGGAGATCAGATCAGAGTACCATTAACAAAACGTAAAAAGAACTGATAGGTGCCGGAAACAAAGACCATTATTAATGGAATAGAGTTGTTGGAGCTATTGGCATGGTGAAACAAGTAAAAATTGAGTTGTGCTTTAGAGATTTTATTTGATTTTTTTATATATATTTTTTTATGCAAGTCGCCTGACACACAAGGCCTGAAGGCCACTTCAAGGTGTGGGCTATAATTATTTTTTCCAGAGGCCGTTGCCACCTACTCCTAGGGCTGAAACAGGGTTACCCCTTTCACAGTCCATACGAATGTAGGCTTGGGTATCATCAATTCGAAGCCTGGCCGGTAGAGCAGAAAGCACTACCTCTCCAATTTTATGTAGCAAGTGTCACGACCGGGATCCGAACCCACACCCTGCTGATCAAACACCAGTGCTTGAATCTGGTGCTCTTAACTGCTCGGCCATGACACTGCCACAAAGTGTTGTGTTGATGAAAAATAAGAGCTTGGAATAAACTGGCAACAACATTTTTTTGAAAATTTGCGTCCTACTCATTTTGACACTTTCTATAACATACAGCACGCCTGATACTTCACGGAGGCCACGGAGGCATAGCAACGAAGGAAATTGCCTCCGTGTCCTCTGGTCATTGCCTTGGTGCCCTTGAAATGTCCAGTACAAATTTGCAATTTCATCATAGGGTGCCCTCTACCAAGAAGAAAATGCCTTGGTGCCCTTGCCCTTTCAAAAACGAAGCATAGGCCTGATACAGTGTGAACCTTATTTTTGAGTTTTTTAAAGTTTTTTTAAAGCAAAATCATGATTGGTTTTTGTATGAACATGAAAGCAAAGGGAAAACATCCTCGCTCTATGGAAATACTTTGCTCCCTTTTGGTTAAAGTCCTGGTTAAATGTGTTTGGGGAAAGCCGTGAAGAAGGAAAAGTGTACCCCGTTACGTTACTTGTTTCCACAGGGAGACCTAGTGCACATCTACATGTACATATACATTACACTGTACAATGTACATTTGTACGTGCACTGTATTACTGGGCATGCTGGGTGTACACACGTATCGTTTTTTGAACATGAGTCGACATGCAGGGCCCAATTTCCTGGATCTGCTTACCATAAACAAATAATCAACCTCCAATGTGCACTACATGTAAATTAAATGCAGATCATGTCAGATTTTTGGCCCCTAACATTAAAAAATTGATTTTTTTGAGTGAATGGTATTGAAAGAGTATCACCCGCTCTAACAACTAAAAGTTTAACTTTTACTTTTAATGGTCAGGAACCATGACAAAAATTTAAAACGTTTCTTATAAAACACATAAGAATTGGTCACGCGATATACATGTTTTGTCGGGATCCCGACAAAAACTAATTTTGAGCACTTTATTTCACTGCTAATAATAATTGGCGGACTTTTTCGAGCAATGGCATGAAAGCGTGTAACTTTCTTGACCCCCAACAAAATACCTACTAAATTTTAAATCAAAATTTGTGGGTCAAATTGGCCAAAAATCTGACATACATGTAGCATCTTTAATGCATACATGTCCCTTTAATAATGATGGCAATGGCAGTGCCTTACATTAGTATTGGCCTTCAATTACAAATGTATGCCCCTTAATCTGGAAAAACCCACTCTATGCGTAAACATTCTAATGAATAATTTGATTAAAAGTCAAATTCCTCGCTACACATGTTGTATACATACATTACGTAAGTGTAGTTTACCTACAAATTGTTAATGTTGTTGGCAGAGGGCAGACCGAGTTAAATAAAATCGGAAACAATTCATCCACAGTACAAGAATACTAAAGATCAGTTTCTGAAATCAGAGCAGGTGAAACAGCTGTACAATGTACAATATGTACATGGGCCATGCAGGGAGAGAGAGACACAGCTCTACAACCCTACAGTTCTGCATTACATGTGATGTGCATGACTCATGAATGATGACACTTAACATAATTTTGTTTTCCTGAAATATCTGCGGTATTGAAGTGGCGGGGATCATACATGATGGGCAGTCTTCATGTTCGGGCATTATTTATCCTGAATCTTATGGGACGTTCGTGTACACACTACACTGAAAGACTGTAGAATGTTGGTGGAGGAGCATTTTTGCTCCTGATGTCAACACAGTTGTCAAGAGTGGCTGGTTGTAAATGCCAGGTATCTCTGTGCAAAATTTAATGTCTGTATTTGGCGTGATATCTCTGGTTTTATATGGAAGGATGTAGGCCTAATGCAAGTCTAAAGTTCCTCTTTTTTTCTTGTATGGAAACAAAGATGAAGAAATTGTCAATTAGGTCACAATTTCTAAGAAGTATATAAATAGTGTTTGCTCTGGATCAAACTTGTTGAAATGAGGTTTAGGTTTAAGGCACTTTTGGACACTGACTCAGGATAGGATGGATCGGATGGCTGCCACAATTGTTTCCACTTTTCCCTTTACGAGGATGTGTGAGATTTTAATGTACCATCGGCCGTGGCTTTGTTGGGGTGTTGTGGCCGAGTGGTTCAGAGCATCGTTCAAGTTCTAGTGGTTCATTGGGATGTAGGTTCGAATCCTGGTCGTGACACGTCCTTGAGCAAGACACTTTACCATTGCTTCTCTGCAACCAGGCCCAAAATGGGCAGAGATGGTTTATGTGAATGATTCTAGGAGCGTGGTAACTTCCAACACTGGCTGTATGCTCCCCAGAGAGCTTAAGAAATGATTTAAGGCCCACTGACCAGGGGTAACAATGTCAGAAGCGCTTTGAGAGGCCCTTTAGGCTTTGATTAAGTGCTAAAATTTGAATATTGTAATAACTATGTACATGTACAGCCTAGGGACGGCTGAAACATGCTGAACAAAGATGGCTTCCATGCCAGTTTCTTGACAGAGAACTGTGTAAAATCCAGCTTCAAACACCACCATTTTTGTGTCGTTACCTCGCTTAGCAACAATGTATTCAACAAATAAATTGTTCTGATTGATTCTGTTCTGATACTATACCAGGAAGGGGAGATGGGGAATATTTTGGAATTTAGCTGTTGAAATGAACTAAGGGGGAAATATGCAGTTTTTCTGATGAAAGTGCTGTTGAAAAAAAATATTTTGAAAAGTATTTTACAATGTAGATCAATTCAATAAAATATGTCACGATAGTGAAGAGCCATGTCAGGTGGCCCTCTCTGCTAGATTTATGACTGTAACTGAAACAGGTTTAGTAAATGTGGCCTAGTTCTATTTACTGTGTAGTGTGTATGTGTGTGGGGGTGCAGTGTGTGTTTATAATGCTTGTGTAGTCTGGCATTCTTGGCATGTCTAGACTACTGCCTCCTGGTGAGATGGAGGACAGATAAGGTCACCCCTTGGCCCTCCATGCTGAAGTTTGGTGGAGGAGGCCCTCTCTAGACCCATTTGGTTGCAATACAGAATGTACAGTAGTCAAGGATATGTCAAAACGATGACTTCGGCTACAGCTACAGCTAGATCAGTGCGTCTGCCAATGTTAAAGAATAGGCAGATGCGCGTGATCTAGCCGTAGCTGTAGCCGAAGTTTCCATTTCGGACATGACCTTACATTGTACTTCACGGAGGCAACCAAGGTGATTGCTTCCTTGCCCCCTGGTCATTGCCTGCCTTTGTGCCCTTGAAATGCTCCAGTAGAAGTTTACAATTTCTTCTTAGTCGTATAGGGTACCCTTTATCGAGGAGAAAACGCCTCGGTGCCCATGCCCTTCAAACAATGAAGCATACAGGCCTGAAATTGTGTAGTACACAGTGTAATATTGATATTGAAATTATCATCCCCTTGATCAATGCATGGAGGAAGGAAGAGAAGGAGCTCGAACGACCAGCAAAACCTGTCTGGCCAGTGGAAAAAGATAGGGGACCTCCAGCTGGACGGCCGATTAACGAGCGGGATGAAATCTCTTTGTACAGAACGTGCGGTACCGCCGCTCTGCACCGTTTCCTTCGTGTAAAGTTGAATCATTGGAGACAAGAATTGTGCATATACATGTACACGTTTTCATATACCGTTTGTGGTGTTTCACTGAAACATCATGGCATATTTTTACATTTTTTGTGATCTTCCGGTCAATAGCGGTGGTTCAAAATTTTTCTGTATTATATCCATACGACATACGACACCATGGTTGAGTGAAGAACCAAGTGCGCATGCGCAAACTCACATTGGCGTGGTCGCCCATTGTCTGTATAAGGTATGTGGGTGATTATGAGGTGTCGTTAAACGACCGCGGTACCACGGGTTCCACTTTTGAAGTCCATTCGTTCGAGCTCCTTCTCTTCCTTCCTCCATGATCAATGTAACCAGAGACTCCAAGCCAAAGCCGAGAGAAAAAAAGCCACACCTGTTCATGTACAAATGAAGTGAAGCTTTGAAGACAATTGCTTGAGTGTAATGTTATGTACACGCATATTGTACATGATGTACAAAATATATGTCTGCTGCCCCCAAGAGTCTAGTAGTATTCCATTGATTGGTCAACAAAGTAGTCGGGTTACAATTTACCGCATTATCAAATGACTGGGTTGTTTTGGGATGTAAGCCTATAATGTGGAACGCTGTTTTTTCAATTATTGACTGCAAACAAAAAGCTGTTTAAATGTGCATTAATGTTAGGCTGTCATTTGATCCCTAAGATGAGGGGAGGGGGGTACACGTTTGGAAGCCGTTATTGATCCTTTTTTGTGTACTTAACTTTCACTTTCAGGAGTCTATAATTAGAAAAATTAATTGTTGTACAATATACACAGTAGCTACGATGTTAGTTGCGATAACGTAACCCTCCTGCCGATACGCCGTCGGCAGGAGGGTTACATTATCGCAACTACTACGATGTATAATACATAGTGCATCTAAGTATTGCCTGACATAGAACATACATGTACATGTATACTGTACATAGTATTACTGTAGGCCTTCATGCAGTAGACGCGCATGTGTAGCCTACATGTTTGGCCCATAACAACTTAGTGTATACGTACATTTTTATGTAAGCACAAAATTGGGGAGAAATTGTTTATTTTATGGTGTCATATTGCACACTACAATGTACACAGCACTTGCAATTATACTTGTGACGAAGTTTGCTGAATTTGTACCTTTCAAATTTAAGTCAAAACGAATGTAGTATGTGCACTTTAAAGGCGAGGTTTATCTCCATTGTGTAATGATTCAATAATTACAATGCAAACAAAAGTTAATGATCTGACATTTCGACCTTAGAGGAAGTCTTTCGCAAGAAAGTTCAGTTTGGAAGGCCTGACCCCTTCCAAAATGTTTGTGCAAATTTAGGTAAAAAATTACCTATTATAGCCTACAGGTACATGTATCATGTAATTGTACATCACGTAATACAGTACATGTAGCTAGTGTTATGTATTGTTCAGTGCCAGAGTTTTATTGTCTCTGTGTTCTAATAAATAACTAATGTTTGGTAAGCTTCAACGTCAATACTGTAGTAAGTATCCTTTTCGATCTCCTGTGACCTTTTTCATGAAAAGGGGTCAATTTATATTTGGGGACATCTTCACTGTGGTGTTGTGTGGCTTACTGAGAGATATTGTCATGTGGATGAAAGAGCTGGTGTTGGATGTTCGTGTTGACCTTTTGTGTATCACGTCTCTATGGAGGATGTTGGGGGGGGGGGCGGCGGCGACGACTGTCAGACAGGTCCTGTGTTGCATTGTTAGGGTAAGGTTACCCTGTAATCATCACGCCTGATACTTCATGGAGGCAACAAAGGCCCCAGGTTATTGCCTTGGTGCCCTTGAAATGCCCCAGTAGAAATTTACACTTTCCTCGTGTGTAGGGTGCTCTTCACCAGTGAAAAAATGCCTTGGTGCCCTTGCCCTTTCAAAATCAAAGCAGACAGGCCTGTAATTCTTTGGGTTGCCCTTCTTCAAGATGCATTGTCTGACCACTTTATCTCAATGTCTGACACAGCTCAGTTATTGGTAATTTCATTACAATAAACTACATTAGATAAAGGCAACTGTTTATCAACACAATGCACCTAATGTGTCCTATTGTATCATAATGTCATTGCAGAATATTGTCTGTCTTTCAATCTTGTGGTCAGAAATGTTAAAAAGGATCTTTCCATGCAAATGGATGTAGCCAATCTTTGTGCCTAATGGGGAGATGGCAAAATGTCCTCTTTTGTTACAAAGAGAAAGGTTGGAAGCCAGGAAAAGCCATTGAAATCTCCTAAGCTGGGAGAGCATTGTTTAAAATGTCTGGAGGCGTTACTTTGTTCTTGAGTTTATAGGGTGTATAAAATAGTCTGTCAATATATAAAAAATCGAAATTTGGGATGGGTGGGCGGATAAAAAATCACAAAAGATTAACATTTGTAATTGTAATGACTCCGAATCGACGTCTATCGAGGTCTTTTGCGGCAAATCTCCGGATTTCTGAAAACAAGTCTCACCACATCCTCCTAATCTTGGATCACTTTTATGACTTTATAAATTGAGAAGTAAGAAGATTCATTTACTTACTTCAGGCCTGAAGCCTTTTATTACATGTAGGCATCTGAAAGCACACTTACGTATAAATGTGTGCAACGAGGGTGTATTTTCTTTCATAGTTACATGTAGCTTGCAAGTCTCCAAATTTTCTCAGGTTTGCTATTTTATGTATATTTGCATTTTTTGTGACAACACATGTCTTTGACCATTACCAAAGTTCCTAGTGCCTTTGACTATTACAAAAGGTGCCCGTGCCCTTTTTCCCCTTTTTTTTTCAATCGAGCTCAGGCTTGTTTCCAATCACTAAACAAATAAAAATAAAACATAAAAATTGGTAGGCCTATTATTTTTCTAGACATTTTCCAACATTGTACCAGATTTTAAAACAGAAATAAAGCATTCCATTTTCCTTAAAACTTTGTCTTTCCTAATATTACATAGTATGTATTTAAACTAAATATTGTATTTCATCCCTTTGTTTTAAATTGACTCTAACCTCCAATAAAACTTGTTCAAAATACAAAAATAATTAATTAACATTTAATTTATATAAACAGTCCATAGTTTGTTTCATTTGTCTAACCCAAATGAAACGTAAACAAAACTGCCCAATTTACTGGTCCAGCTGTCTACCAAACAGTTGGTCTCTTATGATTTAATGCCTTGGACCCAAATGGCCTTCACTGAATCCAGTATTTAATTTTAATGACAGTGTTTACCTCAGTCAAAGCACTTCTGAGCCACTAGGCTGTTCAAAAGGAAAATTAATAGCATGTACACGTGCATAATTTCCCTGTTTATGGAGGTACTGAACAAGTAATATAGGCCTACATGTACACGATCATCAACATTTAAGTTTATCTGGGGTCATTCGTCTAGTGTTTTACCTAAAAAGATCACTGTTTTTACCTACATTAGGGTCAACAAATTTAATGAACAAAAATATGCAGTTGCCTTTTAATTATTAGTACATATAAAATATGTATAGGAAATTAATCCATTTTGTAGATGAAATTTAACAAATAGGCTAAGAATATGTTTGTTATGCATCAATACAAACAACATATTAGATGATGTACAGTGCATCAATTATACAGTGCATACTACATTAAGTACTTTGTAGGCTTCAGAATCCCCAACATTTTTTTTTAAAATCCTGGCGAGAACACTGCGGAGCTTTTGATTTTGGAGACTTTTGTAAGTTATGCCTTTTCTTTATGCTGTGATTGTGGACCTTGTTGAATTTTTAGATTTATTTCTTCGTTTTTTAAGATTATTTTTAAGCTGCCTGTTTGTTTTTGAGGATTTTTGTTTGGGATACGTCATTGAAGAATTTTTTTCCCTATTGTTTTTAGTCGATGGAAGCACAGGATGTGTAATTTGTGTAGTGTTTTAATTGAATCCATAACAAAACAAAACAAACCAAAATAACCTGGAAAAACATAAACCCTTCGCTAGATTCCGTTGAGTTGATTGATCAGCAGCAAACAACACAATTGTTTTTAATGATTTCAACTGAAAGCCCCTAGGGCTCATTGGACTGCAGAGAAAAGGAGCGAAAAACAAAACAAAACAACAACAGATCGCGCCATCTGTCCCGCATAACAGCATAAATCAAAAACATGCCCAGTATGTGATCTGATGAGGAGCACTGCACCAAGCACTCACTGCATGGATCCTTGACCAATTGCAACAGAACACACATGTTGTGATACCATAAACATGGTGATCAGCAGCTGCTGGCGAACACACACATACACACACGCCTGCCTGCCTCACCGCCACAACCGAGCTTCCCCCACAGGAATAGTGGATCCTCCCAATCAGATTTGTGGGGTACCTTTTGCTGTAAACAAGTTATATTCAGCCTTATGATTTGCACCTAACATGCCTGTCATCTCAAACGGCCTCAGCAACGGAGCTGCATTTTCGACACCGCCGGCCAACGTTTTGTCTTATGTGAACCCAGCAGTAATTAGTAGTAATAACTGGCTTTGATAAGAAACTACTTTGATTAAATAGACAAAGAAAAACAAGTAAACACTTCGACAGGGAGTTTTTCCAGAGACCATAGAGAAAGAATCTAGAGGAGAGGGGGGAAGGAGAAAAAAACGTGAAGGGTTGGAGCAGTTGAGGGCTTCAGATGAGCCCCAGTGGTACCCCGCCAAGTCACGTCGTCGTGGTAGAGCCGGCCCGTGCCAAGCTGGGCTGTACCCTGACCAGCTGTTTGTGTGGTCACTCAGAGGTAAACAACAGTCGGAACAACCACAAAAACAGACTCTCTGGGAGGCTGAACAGGATGCTGACTATAGCATTTAGAAGGTGGACCAGTAAAACAAAGAAGGTAGGCCAAAGCCAAGCGGGCAAACAAATGGAGGTAGAAATAGAACAAAACCAACTGGCCCAATGTAGACGTCAATCCCTTTTGTTTCTAGTTCAATGTTTAATTGTAACCTGCATTGTAAACGGCTAGTTTTTGTAGCGTTGAAGTTTGTTCATCTGATACGAAAAAATGCAGCATCTGTTTCTAATCTAGGCATTACACATGTATGGTGTTGAATCCCAATGATACAGAACAGTTTTTTTTTTACACTGTAAACATGTACTTGTGTTCAAGAGAGGGAGAAAGATTGGAACTCCAAAATATGAATTGTTTGTTGTACATTGTGTACATTTGGAAAATCTTAATTTGGAAATTAAGGTGTTTTTTAAAGGTACATGTTGTTTTTAGGATCCATTTTGAATGTTGATTGAAATCTAAGTACTGTACACATTTTTTTTAAGGCAAAGTCTGGTAGTCTATAGAGAGGATTTGTTTGTTTTAAATTGTCAATAGAAAAATAATAAAATTAATTGATTTACTTTTCAAAGAACCTTTTTAGGGTCCACTTTCCTTCATAAAGCAAGATGAGGCTTTACAAATGTTTAGTAATACATCATGTAATCATTAGATAAGGATGTGAATTGTACATGTATGAGTAAATCCTGCACTGTCATAGTCTGTTGTCAACTGTTTGTTTGCTGGCTACAGAAATAGGTCATTGTGCACTAAAATTGATGTGGACAACTTCTCATGCTCGTGTCTGGCTAAAAATATTTGATCAAATATGGTTAAACTAAATGTTATATTTCAGGGAACGGTTTTGTCCATTAATTTTGCGAAATTATTTGCAGAAATATTTAGACTGAGCATGTTTTTCAATGCAATTTTTCAATGGAAGCTCTTTGCAAAATGAAAAATAACCTTGTCTCTTCAAAGATAAAATCCCCGGCCTGGGATGGGTATTTCTTCTTCTTGGGACCGGACAAGAGCATCTTTCATTTAAAATACAGATTATACAGAAAGGAACGGTTTTAAGATTCCATTTGGTCATGATGTTGGCTTACTAGACAAGGCCCACCTTCGTTTTAAATACAGATTTTACAATAAGAAAGCATGTTTAAGGTTCAGTGGACATGATACAGTACATGTAGTTGCCTAGACATGGGCCTCATAGGTCACAGCCTCTACCTTCAGGTGATAACAAATAATTTGCTCTGCTTTTCTAAAAGATATATTGAAAATCAGCTTCAATCTGAAAGCTCTACTTAATATTCCAGTTCATACTAGTACCATGGAGGAAGAAAATGCTAGTACCAAATCGTTCTTATAGAAATACTTCTTAAATACAGTAATAGTCCGGGGGTCAGTTTCCAAAAGAGCTGAGAATCTCTGTGTATCAATCTTTATTGCTAAGCAAAGTACAATTTAGATGAGTTGCAATAGACGCCATATTTACGGGCAAATTGCATTTTGGCTTGAGGATGTGTCAAGCGTCTAGTTTCTTAACGCGGTCTCGCTGTTTACTAACCAATCATGCAACACGTTTTGTGAAATTTGCAAAACGCATGGCTGTGTGTTCCAAATTGCCCGTAAAGATGGCCGGTTTACGTCATGTGGGAACTATCTGTAGTCACAATACAATCATCACTATGGCAATACGGGAACAATCAAACACTTTTGATCTTTGGCTGTGCTCCCTGTTCATAATGGGTTGATGTTGTAGCCGTGTCCTTTGCAATTCAGCTCTTTGCTGCGAGTAATGATGATTAGCCCCCCAAATTATTAATATAAAAAACTCATCTTTAAAGATGAATCTGATGTAGGCCCGATACTTCACAGGGGGCAAGCAAAGACAGCAATAGCCTCCATGCCACTGGCTGTTGCCTTGGTGCCCCTTAAACTATTCCAGTACAAGGTTAGGCTACATTCCCTCACTGATGAGGTGTCATTTTACGAAGGTAAACTGCCCTGCCCTTAATTAAAAATAAAATAGCCAGTCAAGGAAATTCAATTTCAAGACCCCCAACAGATGACCAGTGGCGTATTTTGATTGCCACAATCTAAACCAACCCAGTGAACATTCACTCAAACAGAATTTTTAGCAAAAGATGTTTTTTCACAGGTGATCTGATTTGTGCAGTATGGTGTGTTTATTTTTAAAACCAAAGGATGGGACTTCATGCACAGTTTTATTCCAAAGTATTGATAGACATTTATAACATGTAATTTTTCACTTATGAATGTACAGACCAACACATTGTACAAGGAACATGTTTTAAGGAATCTACGTGTACAGTATGTAATAAAATAAAAATAAATCTCCTGTGAATTATCCATCTTATGAGCGAGTGTCACACCTACATCGTATGTAAATCGGTTAACAACAGGAACAAACAGTTGTCATTTCCGTTTAGCTTGCAAAGAAGGCACGTACACACAATTTCGTTGAAAAACCGTAAATAATATTTAAATCCCCTCTGACGTTTTTTTTTTTTCCCCCGTGAATCCCCCTCAACCCGAAAACAACAACAATACAACAACCAAGCCAATTTAATTGTAGTCTCATCCATAGGTTAAATGCCAAACTAATTAAATCCCCCCAGCCCCGCTAATTCTAATTCCAGCGCTGGACAGACGGACAGCAGCGTGTTGGTTTTCAGTGATACACAATCCAGAAGCCTTGGGACACACCATAGTCTTATATTGCAAGCACGGTTAAACGAATGTAATTGCAGCATGTCAATAATAAGCTCAAACGCTGGATTGCTGGATATCTACATGGTGAGGAGACACGAGGGCAGCCGGGGGAAACAAGGGGGGGGGGGGGGGACACACGGGAGGTCCTTGCGCAAGCTTGTTTTTGTCATCGAGTGCCGTGAATTTGTTGTTGTTGTTGTTGAAGATGATAGCCAATCGTGTTTTTGCTCATTGTCGTCTTCATATTTGTGCATCGCTGAAATAATTTTAGCGCAGAGTTTGAGACTGCGGGGCGTGGGTGTTCTGACACGAACTGTACTGGTACGTCACGGTCTTGTTCCAACTCACTGTTACGGAATCTATTACCGAATTTGCAGACTTTTTTGGAATGAAAGGATGTCTGCGACTTGGTAAAACAATGCAAGGGAGAAGTGATTGATTTTAAATGATTAGTTGTCATAAATAACTCAAAAAGTGTTTGTTTTTGCTGGTTACATGCAGTCTCACCATTTGGATCTATTTACTATTTCTTTTTGTCAGTCATTTTACACAAAATTAGCATTATTGATGAAAACCCACAATTGTATGATATGGTTCATTATCTAGACAATTAATTAAGTACTTTTGTTGCAAATTCTACAAAAATACAAACTTTACATGTTAGACTTATTGTAATGTCAGCGTTGAATTTTACCACACAGCGCCTGCGGCAAACAATATGGCGCAATGCATCTTGGGAATACAAATATTAGTTGTGACTATTTGAGGCGTGATTAGTTGAGTCCCTAGTCGCCCAGGCCTAGATGTACAGACAAGGAAAATGGTTTAAAGTCGTTTTGTTTGGTAAAGCGATGTGTCACAGCCCTAAGGTATGGCGTTTCTCTTGGGGTATGGGCTGTTCTTTGTCTAGTGGTGACCATCAACAATTATTTCTGACGACACTCTACATGGTGGTTTTGCAAAACTGTTTTTTTTTTTTAAGTAGTATGAAATTGGACCCAGGTTTTGCCATATTTAAAATGGGGAGGGTTGGGTGGGTTGGACTTTGGGGCGGGGGGGGGTTGGCAAGGATTGGCTTTGAGGCAGTCGGCACGATAGAAATGTGGCTGACCACTGTTGAAAAACAGGATCATATTATTGAGAAGTAACAAATTTGCTTCAATTAGAGCTCTGCACAAATAGCTAAGTAGTCATTTCCCTGATTCCAAATACACCTGCCGTCACATGAAAACAAGAAAACAATGAAGTCAGCTCTTCTTCCACTGCTTCATCATTGATGAAGTGCCCCGCGATGCTGTCGTTACCTAATTCCATGTACATGTACTTCACCTCTGTGCTGTAAACACTTCCAGAGAAATACTCTCTTTAATCGGGCGGCTGTTCAACATGTGTAGGCCACATGGAGGTTGGTCATCCTGTGTGCAGTGTACAGACACTGTGCACATAAAGGCCTTGAATTTCATTCTCAGGCCAGATACAGGCAACAAAGGCGATTGCCTCCATGCCCCCTGGTCATTGCCTTGATGCCCTTGAAATGCTACAGTAGAAATTTACAATCAATTTCCTCATAGGGCGCTCTTTACCAAGGAGAAAATGCCTTGGTGCCCTTGCCCTTTCCCTGGTCATCGCCTTGGTGCTCTTGAAATGCTACAGTAGAAATTTACAATCAATTTCCTCATAGGGCGCTCTTTACCAAGGAGAAAATGCCTTGGTGTCCTTGCCCTTTCCCTGGTCATCGCCTTGGTGCTCTTGAAATGCTACAGTAGAAATTTACAATCAATTTCCTCATAGGGTGCTCTTTACCAAGGAGAAAATGCCTTGGTGTCCTTGCCCTTTCTAAAACAAAGCATAGTGTACAGGCCTGCATGATTCTTCAAAGGACACAGCTAAGGGGCACCTCTATGACTGAGGGCAATGTACATTTGTATGGGAACTTTGCAAAGGGCACCACAGCAAAATCACTGGGCACCACCGCATTTGCTGGGGGTTGATTCAAGGCCTTTGTGCATTTATAACATGAAACAGTCTAGCAAAGAATATGACTTAAATTTTGGGTAGAAAACATTTTTTTTCGTTTGAGTTGACCCTTGGTCTGGTAGATCACATCAAGGTTTCATGCTTTTGTCCATTTCTGTAGAGGATCAGACAGGTGTACATATTGTACTAAAATAAAAAATAGAAATAGATTTATTTGGAACTCAAAGTAGTATTACTTCTGTAAATCCATCTTAATTGGGAAAGCTTGTCGAACCTGCTTATTTTAGCAAGGGCAAAATTCGGTTATGCAAAATAAATTGTATTGAATGCACGCAAATCAAACTAGTGGTTCTTAGAATGATCTGTGAAGCTTACAGAGACAAAGAAGATTTACACTGAACCTTTCTTTAGATAAGAGCAGATAATATATACAGGTGCGTGTGTCGTGAAGATTATTATTATATTCAGACTGGTTTGTTTTTCAACTGAGACTTTGAAACCAATGTGGGTTATATAAAGTAAACAAATAAAACATGTTTAGGTAGGGTACACTGGAAACAAAACGGGAAGAACTGCGAGTTAAAACAGGAGACCGACTGAACATGCTCCATGCAAAACCAGGCAACTTCCTCAAACATGTCAAAGCTGGGTTGATTTGCTCATCGAACAGATGAGATTAAAGAGCTTTCAACCCCCAAAAGAAACATGTTGAGTGTCCTCTGGAAGGAAAAGGGGCGTTTTTTCCTTCTCAATATAGCCGCCCAACACATTTTTTTTAAAGACAACCGGCTGCGCTATTTAAAAAAGAAATTGTTGTTGTCTGAGATCACTGAAAACGTATCATTTTCTAAGTTATTTGGCCTAGTAAGGACCTGTGTATCTCATCATACGTGTAGAATGTTTATAAAGACATCACATCGCTTTGATGTCTTGCACACATCACATTCATGTCTTGCTTGTCTTCACGTTTAAAGCCACGTATTAACTATTTTCTTGGAAGTAGATTGTTTCGACATTGGGTGTCATGTGTATTTTTCCATACCTTGTTGACATAAACAGGAAACTGTGTTTTTTATCCTGGTAGTTTCCGCATTAAATTTTAAAAGATCAGTACATATTGTTGTATGTAAAAGAAAAAAACATTGAGACCCCCCCCAAAAAAAAAAAAAAAAAATGGTGGGATCTATGCAGACCAAACTTCCTTGTAAACACTTGTTTTTCCCACCACTGCCCTGTCTTAATTACTGACTGACACAAGCTTCCAGGCATTGTATTATCATGGGGCTAGAGAATGTCATCTTAATGAATTCATTCCATCCTATAAGAGGTCAAAGAGACTGAACGGCTTCAGCCGAAAACAATGTGATGATGTGTTGTTGTTTTTTTTTATCTCTGCCCCCCCCCCCCCCCTTAATGATTTACTGGATCCTTCCCCACTTTTTTTTGTTCTTCCTTCGGTTGATCCTTTTGGGATCAAAACAAAGGAAGTTTTTCATCAGTTTGTTTGATATGCACAGGTTATTCTCAATTAACTAATGACCCATTGCACTTACAACATCTGTAGCAAACAATTGCTAGAGTGTGTAGGGGGAAGGGACAGACTGCTCATCCAGTATAATGCCATGTACCTGTGTATGTACTGTACATTGTGTACCCCTGAGCAGATGATACTGTCGATGCATGCAGTACAATGCAACCCCTGTCTGTATGCTTTGGGCAAGGGCACCAAGACATTTTTGTTCTTGGTAAAGGGCACCCGATGAGGAAATTGTAAATTTCTACTGGAGCATATCTTTCAAGGGCACCAAGGCAATGACCAGGGGGCATGAAGGCAATCACCTTCTTGCCTCCGTGAAGGATCAGACCTGTCAACCCCTCTCTGCACAATGCAAACAAGTCTCTATCAAACTACACCATCTTAGCCACTTACTGCCTGGGTTTTACACAATATTGTGATGCCTACTCAAGAGATTAAACCGGAATATATTTGTGCATTCTTTTATATGAGAATATGGTTGTCACAGTGAAATCATGACATACATGTACATGTACGTAAAAAGATGTGTGCACTTTACCAGTGTGTGTTAAACACAAATATTTTGCGGGTGTTAAACATGGTTAAATGTACGATATATTATTGAACAATTTTGTGCTAAATGGAAAACAGTCTCATTATTTCTGATGTACTTTTCTAATAATGACACAAAAGAAGAAGCCCCCCTCCCTTGTTTTTAATAAGCGATGTCCCTTTTTAATTGATGATCGGAAAAATAATATCCATGAAGAATGTTTTTCAACAAATTAGGAATCTTTTAGATATAAATATTGTTCAGCTTGAGCTGACGTTTCAGGTCTGTTTTTCTGGCAGTTGTATAATTTGACGTTTCCCTGTGTTTGCATTCCAGTAATCTTTTGAAATACTTGTTTGTGCCATATTTCTCATGACAAGTCGATGTGGGAGATTAATTTCATTGTATCCCGTGGGGGGTTAAATCGTGCCTGATTACACCTCCGGCTGATACCTGTCAGTGTCTATGTCAACTCAGGAAAAAATACTCATCCTCATTAAACATCTCTGTCTATCCCCCATCCTTTATGCACAGTCAAAAGAGCAAGCACGACAGCCAATAGGAGGGAGTGACAGCTCATCATGTGACACGTCATCGACCAATGGGCATCAGCAGCGGCAACACATCAAATCACCGGCCAGTCGGACCGTGTCGACGGGCACGACCACAAACTGCAAGAGGGGTTCCACTCCTCCATCATCCTCCCCATCTCAGCCGCTGTCTTCGTCGTTACCGTCGACCAGTTCGGACTATTTGCAGAAGCGGCCCTCCGAGGTATCGTCCAGCCCAAAAGACATGAATCCGGCACAGCAGCAAGCGGAAACAACGACGTCGACGACGACGGCCCCCAAAAAGAAGCAGAGGGCGGACTTTAAGTTCGGCAAGATTTTGGGAGAGGGCTCATACTCCGAGGTGAGAATTCATTGTCTGGTTCCTTTGTTATTAGGGCCTGACGGTATAAAAGTTTCTATGAAATAGAAAACTTGCTGTGTATGTAAGATATCTTTGTGATCTTGAGAGAACTTCCACAACTCATTGGGCAGTCCATGTAATCACCCCAATCTTAGTTTCTGAACTTAATTTTTGATATGTACATACATGTATTTGTAAACTGTATACGGGCATGCATACATGTATTGCATGTACACGTAATGTGAGTGCTTGTTGGCAGGCTCAAACTGGAAGCCAAGAAGTCTATATAACACGTGCTTCTTGGCTTCCGACAAACGCCCTCTTTCTGTTGAATACTCGCACCACGTACATGTATGTAGTGTTGAGTTTGCGTGGTTCTACTAACAAGCTAAATAATGTATTGCACTAAGGCTAACTCTCGGCAAGTAGACAAGGGTACCAAGCCATTCAGAAGCCAGACATTTAGGCCCACTTACACATAAGAAAACCCAGAATTACAAATTGTTATCGAAAACATGTGTGAACCACGTGTGACTGACTGACTGAATAGCGAAAATAACCGTCGCTGCATATTCAGCATTTCTCACGAAGATAAGCCTCAGTTCGTAGCCGTGATTTAATCTTGTTTGTTTCCCAAGAATGCTGTCGGTTATAACATACATGTACCGCCATCCGGTCATTTAAAAAAAAAAAAAAAAAAAAAAACAGATACACTTTCTGATGTCTTGCACTATTGATACACGTAGGCCTAAAGTACATGCACATTCTTGATGCAACATTTTACAGCACTCATGTTTGTTTGATGATCGTAGAGAGAGGTTCTTTCTATATGGTTTAATCTTCCTTCATATACATGTATAGGTTTTTCTGATATTCCTGGTCAGTGTTTTCAATTATGAAACGCAGTGTAATTTAATCCTCCTGGCATCAAATAATTGTGTGCATGAAAACTTACTTGGTAATGAGCGATGGAGAGCTGTTGATAGTATAAAACATTGTGAGAAATGGCTCCCTCTGAAGTAACTTTTTTTTTGAGAAAGAGGTAATTTCTCACTCAAATATTAAAAGACTTTAGGCCAAAGCATCTGCAAGCACACAAATTTGTGCAACAAGGTTGGTTTTTTCATTCATTATTCTCTTGCAACTTCAATGACCAATTGAGTTAAAATGTTCACTGACTTGTTATGCTCACACACCAAGTCAGAATACTGGTCTTTGACAATTACCGAAGGTGTCTAGTGCCTTTATTAAGGCACCAGGACCAAGGTCATACAAAACATTTTCATTTCGTGGAAAGAATTGATTACCAAAGTCATTGCACTTTCATAACGACAAGCACGACTAACCAAATTGGAACAGTCACACATCAATGTGGTACAATGCTCATAATGTAGATGTACAAACATGCTTATAGTATGATACCGGTAATGTATTTGGCCGTACCAAGAGTTTTTCATGAACATTATATAATGTTTTGTTCAAACCAATGTCGACAGGCCTAAATGTATTGCAAAAAAGTATGGTTTTGATGCACTTGTTTTGATGCTTGAATTAACAGCGCATGATCATGACATGAGTTTGCATTTTTTGCAATGTTCAATGTTAAAGCAATCACAATCAATGCACATTTTATAGTGCATCAAGAAATAGACATTAGAATTCATTCGTCCCCAAACCACAAATCCTAAGGTCTTGACTCTAAAAAAAAAACCATGTCACCAGGATCGATATATTTGACAGGTTTGACTGTAAAAGTACAGTTCATGGTTATTATACAACATTGATGAACGTCGTTTTACAATTTGTACAATGACATTTCCTCTTCATGATAGTACACGTAAACCATATTTACCTTTCATACCATTGTACATAAGAATCCATCTGTTTCAGTTCTCTTAACCCCCCCCCCCACCCAATAAATTTCCGTATGGATACTTGTGTACTATTAACTCTAGATCTCCAGGCTGCAGGGCCTAAACTTGTACGCCGTTAGCAACAAGGAATTATTGCTGGGTTGAGTACACTCCCCTCCCATTTAAAAAAAAAAACCTGATCTGGAGCCGATATTGAATTCACCGGGGACCAGAAAAACAAGAGCCATCAGATTGAGCTGCAGACAAAAGCAGCGGAGCTCGAAATGTACGCTTTCTATTAATAACACTATCAACAACAACGATGCAGGGAGAGACTTGTGTAGGTTAATATGACTGACTGTCTTTGACATCCTAGAACATCATTATTTCTATGTGTGGCCCACACCTGCTGCTGGGCATTTCTGATTTGGTATTTAAAATTTGAGCTTGCTCTGCCAGCGTACATGTTTATATAATGAAGTAAACACAATGTTCAAACGCGTACAATTTGGCCAAATGAAAAGTAAAACAAAAGGATGGAGGAGGGCCTTTTTAAATATTTTTTATAGATAACTGGGCTGGGCTTATTTTCAAAATTTTAGATCGTTAAAATTTAAACTTTTTATTTTTCGTAAAAATTTAAGATGCGGCCTCTAAAAAGGAAGCAGGCGGGGATGCTAACAAGAAAGACTTAATTTGTAACCCTGCTAATCAATTGTTTCAACTTCACGTGTGTGTAAAGCTCAACCGGTTTGAAATAACACCAAAACAGATTCTGCAGACAAAGAAATAAAAGTATGGCCAATGTGAACTTGTTTTGTTTTGTTGATTCGGGGCCAATTTCATAAAGCTGCTTACAAGCAGAAAATACTGCTTGACAGTTTGTTTTGCACGAAGCAAAAATTTAGTGGGGCACCAGTCACAACAACAATAACCTACATGTACATATGTAATGCAGTTTTGGCTGGTAATCTATTTCTGTTATGGGATACTTTTCTGTGCCTAGCAAGTTTTTGTGCTTACAGGCTTTATGAAATTATGCCCAGTAAATGATCGTTCATAGTTCCATGTAAACAAACAAGAATTCCAAATCCCAATCCAGCTGTTACAATCTGGCCTTGTCTGAGCATGTCAATCTCTCCTTTAATATGGAAAGTGATAACGAATATCAAAAATACTTCATGATAAAAGAAAGCATGCCCTAATGAGATCAGATTGTTTTGCAGTAAACAAGCTGGCGATTCTACAGAACAATTTTGAAACATGAGGCATTACAGCAATGCGGAGTATCTTGGTTTTTTTTGCACTGAGAAAACTAATGACCTGTGGACAAAGTGTTTTTGTCCTTTGAAACGAAAACACGTAATTATCTGCAAAGTATGTCTTCTTTGTTATGTACAAAATGTATTATGTCTCCTTTGTTTTGCATCTGGAAACAAACAAGGAGACTTTTAGCTTGTCTACTTAAAGGCTTTCTGTTAGTGTTGCGTACAGTGTACACAATGTTCATGTTTGCATAAATGACCCAGGTTTAGTTTGTTTCTATTTTTCTCAAAACTTAAAGAGCTTCAAACATTGTCAAACATTAGCATTAGCCATGATGGGTTGGCCCTAAAAAAACAAAACATAATTTTAAGTGGTGCAAAAACATAGATGAAGAGCTTGCCCCCGACAAAGTTTTGCTTACCAGAACAATGTTACCAACCACTAAGTCACTACCATTCTGACTGGTAATCTTCTAATTTTTCTAAGCAGAAAATTGTTCATGCAATATATAAAAAAAAATCAAGTAGTTCTATGAAATTGTGCTGAATCCTTGATACATACACGTACAATGTAAGTGGTCACATTTCCTCTCATAGTTTTACCTTTGTGTGCACTGTCAGCACAATTGTAGATAGTAAGAAAACCTCTGAATTGTGTGAGTATTATTTACACTATACTGTATTTTCTTTTAATCAAAACCCATCATCAATTTTTTGTGTGATTCTAATGGGTGCTCTGTTAAAATCCTTGCCCTTTGTCATCCGTTGAAGATAAATTGTCCACTTTGCGAACGGCACGAAAAACTGCATTTAAAAAATGTTTTTTTACAACTCTACATCGTACATCGAGCCTAGATTCCTGATAAAAGTGTGAGATGAGCTTGATAAAGAAATAAGGTCATGGGTGGACAGGTGAGGGAGGAGGGGGGGGGGGGTTAAGGATACAAGATTGTAATAAAATCCATTAAAGTCTCAGTCGGATAGGCAGATGCTCTGTTCGTTTATTGACTACGGCATCTCTGAGTGTCTCGCAATCACACGCCTTTTATCTCTTTTTTTTTCTCCATCTTCTATTTTGTTTTGTTTTTGCAGGTCGTCCTTGCCACTGAAATCGCCACGGGCAACCAGTATGCAAGTAAGTATGGGAATGGGTTAATATCTGTTTAATGGCTGAGAATAAGACTGTATACACATTAGACTTGACGGCCGATGGTCTAGTGTACATGTTGGCTGCAACTGTGGTTCATACTGCGCGCAATGTACAGTATGTAGCTTGTATTGTGAACAGTAAATGTGCTTGCGTGCACAGTCGGCAGATAGTAAAAAAATAGTGACTGTGTACAGCATACATGTAGAATCGTTGTTCCATGACATTTCCAGACGGGAGAATTTCTGCATTTGTTTTTTGTAATTGATTAGAATATTGTGGAGATAACACCGAAATAAAGCTTGGTTCATTGCAATAATATGCAATACAAAGTGTGACGTCACACATTCGCAACAATTGACTTGACATTGACTTGTGCTGTGGAAACAGCCCAGTGGCGTCAACATTTGTATCGCATTCGCAGGAAGTATGAACCGGGCTTTAGAGTTGAGATGTACAAGTTTGGTGTTTTTTTCATTTAGCCTACAGTGTACATGTACTTTTAATTGGAGTTTCATTAATGGACATTCAGGCTTGTGTACATTTATCATCAATTCCTATGTAAAGTTTAATGCTACGGATGATTGACTCAGCAAATTGTTCCCACCAGCACCAGCCTTGGACTCCCACTTTGTTCATAATTATAAATTGATGTCAAACATTGCCTTTTTATCTACATCAACATAGTGGGCGGACATGCAATGATTAATAGCAAAGCTCATTGTTTTGTAGAATGGATCTCTCTGGATGTTTTTGTTGTATTAATCAAGGACAAACTTATTTCAGGTTGTTGATAGATTTTGATAGGTGGATACTATTTGCATTAAGTTGTCTGTCTGTTTTTGAATTTAAACAAAGATAGTGAGTCACTTTGCATTTTGGCTAAAAAAAAACATTTATTTAAAAACAATATACATATTATAGGCCCTCTAAATTTGTACTGAATTTTACAGGAGATTTCTACCATGTATTTGGAAGACTTGGAGAAACTGTACTACACTGCTTTTCTGATAGTGTTGTGTAATGCACGTAAATGAAACCTGCCGTCGATTTCACCAAACTCTTCTCAGCTTAGGATCAATCTAAGGACTTTAGGATGAGTTAAGTTCTGTATCCATAGGCGTTAGGACGCATTGAACCCATCCTAAGTTAGGACGAGTTACTCATCCTAACTCGGATTAATCCTAGTGTTTTCTGAAATCGGCTGCAGTGCACTTATTGTTGAGAGAGAGGGTACATGTATGCCCTGGTGTTCCTGGTTTGATTGGCAGCATATTGTGCCCATCCAATCTTGTAAACCATTACATACTGCTATGTAAAGGGCAATGTCTCATACATTGTATTTCAAAACGAAGCTCCACGTACCTTGCAGAATAAATCAAATAATAATGTTGGAGCACCATGAGAGTCGCTGAGTGACAGATGCTAGTGCTTTTAGAGGCAGTGGACACTATTGGTAATTACTCAAAATAATTATTAGCAAAAAACCTTTCTTAGTAGCGAGTAATGGGGAGAGGTTGATGGTATAAAACATTGTGAGAAACGGCTCCCTCTGAAGTGACGAAGTTTTCGAGAAAGAAGTGATTTTCCATGAATTTGATTTCGAGACCTCAAGTTTATAATTTGAGGTCTCGAAATCAAGCATTGAAAGCACACAGCTTCGTTTGACAAGGGTGTTTTTTCTTTCATTATTATCTTGCAACATTCAACGACCGATTGAGCTCAAATTTTCACAGGTTGGTTGTTTTATGTATATGTTGAGATACACCAAGTGAGAAGACTGGTCTTTGACAATTACCAATAGTGTCCACTGTCTTTAAAAGGAGTTGCTATGTATTGTTATTACTCTCTAATATATGTATCTTTTCTTTTCATGAAATTATGCAACTACATGTACTTTTGTTTTCCAACTCCAGTCAAAGTCTTGGTGAAGCGGCATATATTTCGGGAGAAGAAAGAGAAGTACGTAATGCGAGAGAGAGAAGTCCTGAGCAAACTGGACCATCCGTTCTTTGTCAAGTTGTATTTTACATTTCAAGATAAAGACAAGCTCTGTATCCTTTTGACCTTCGACATCTGACCTACATGTATAAAGTATGTAGCTGCTTAGCTTGTCCACTCTCTGCTTAGTTGCCATGTTTTGTTGCCTACCCAAGCCCCCCCCCCTCCCCCCAAACAAACGAACAAACAAACAAAGAGGAAAGGAAAGCAAGGGAGTCGAGGGGAGTCTTGTCAGCTTTGATTTTTCCGATGGAAGGGTTAAGGTTTTAATAAATGTTATCAAAGTTATTTGGTTCAGTTAAAATGACAAAATACATATGTTAACTCAAACTGTGTACAGCCTGTATGGGTTTCACAGGTTGATGTGTTTTGGGGGTTCATGGAGCAAAATGATAACAATCTATTTCTCTTAAATGAAGAGTTTCTCTATGCGCAGTCAAATTATGATTCTTGGATAAGATGTGGACAACTAAATATTTTACATTTTTTAAAGAGGTTTTTAATGGATTGTTCCCAGTCTAAATGGTGACTTTTCGGAAAGTCCACTCTTTTCAAACCTTGGACTTCTTTGTTAAATAAAAAAGGGAACATTTTGTTTGCTGAATGTTATAACAAATATTACCGTTGCTATTGTACATATTTTTTAGTAAAAACCAACAATTAAAAGAAGTACAAGTCTTTGCCTACATGTTAAAATTAGTACAAGCAGTCAGTAGTTTAACCACCAGAGGGAATCATTCAGTCAAGATGAGTAAAAAAAGGAAATCCATTTCCAGGAAACTAAATGATGAAAAACTGTCTGTATTTCAGTACAGCGCACAAATGCTGTTGTTGCATTTGTTTATTTGTTGATTCACCTTTCTCATGTTTCAGCTTTCGATCACCAGAGGTTTTTCTTTTAAAGGAACATTACAGAATTGGTTTTGCTAGCAAAGAAGTTGCTGGCAGTGTAAGCACTCTATGTAATCCACTTTATACATAAACCTGTAGAAGTTTGAGATCGATCGACCATCTGGGTCACGAGAGAATACTGAAAAACCGATTACACATTTTGCATTGCATCGATGCCAAATCAAAAATGAATAAAATGCTCACTGAGCGATAATCTCCATACGCGAAATTAGATTATTTATTTCTCATCAAATATGAAATTTCAGACAGAAATATTTCAAGGGATGTTTTCTACTATCATCATCATTAGACCATGTAAGTTTTATGTAAATCTGTGATCTTTACGAGTTTTGTTTCTTACCAATTCTGTAACGTTCCTTTAATCTTGTTTTCCCTTTTTTCACATTGACTCTGGCCATTTGCCAAATCAATTGTACAATTGAAATTTGATGAGGCATGGTAACAGTATCTTGTGGTAAAATGTTGTCAACATATTATTGTCAATTTGCAAGTCTCCATTGTTACATTCAGGAATTTAAACCAACCATTCTATCCCCCCCCTAAACAAAAAAAGAGGGGAAAAAACAAAACAGAAAACAAATTTGATATGAAAAGAGTGGTTATTGGACTCCCAACCTTCCATAAACCAGCTACATTGCTTGTTGAACCACAGCGAACTGACCAGGATGTTATTCTACAAATCTGGGTCAAGAATGCTAGGTTTACATTCCTAGAACCAACCTTACCCCCCCCCCCCCCCCCCTCGCTGCTCTGTTCCTTGATCCTGTTTTTGTACATGCTCTATTTTAGCCGCTCAATCCAAGGGTAGAGAGAGGATCCCAGATTCCCTGGCTGCTCGTATTATTGTTATTAAATACCTGTCCCCCCTGAAATATGACCATCACACGTTGCCTTGGATGGTAGACAGTAAATCTTAGTAGTGGGATGGGCTTCAATAACACTTGAAGGAAATAAAACAGAGTTGTGGTTAGAACTCGGGAGGGAGGGGACAGACCTACTCCACACTGTTGATGTTAGGCTTAAGCAATTTAACTGGTGTCCCTTGCTTCATTTTGGCAAGGTTGTAAAATGTAGCAATGTCTGACTAGGTTTTACAAGAGAACTTGGGACAGTAGAAAAGGTTGTTGTCCTTCCACATACATTTTGTGAAGTTTTACAACTATGCAACAACTTGGCAGAGGACCCCTTTCCAAATTGCTCTCGTGTGAAAGGGGCTCCAGAATGTTTTGCTGTAAGCCAGTTTGGGATATTAATGTTGATTTATTGTCTTCTTTTGTTGTTTTCCTCCCTGGAAAAATGGTACCTCCCAAGGAGAGAGGCAGGATAATAATAGTTCCATAAATTCTGAGTTTTTTTTTTTTGATTTCTCATGTGGTTTGAGTCGAGCTGCCGTTAAAGGTCAGCTGAGGTTACCAGACATTTCAGAGGTTTGTTACTACCCCCCCCCCCCACAACACACCATCGATAAGAAAGAAAGTAAACCTACAATTTACAATGTCGTATAAACAGCTGTTCTGTACATTTTCTTCAAGGTTTGTTGTGGTGCTGGAGTTAAGCACTGACTACTGGGGTTGTTTATTCTGTTTTCAGGGCAAAGGTGAATGGCCATAGAAAAATGGCTAATGGGCAATTTACTGGAGAACCGACAAAACAAAGTTGTTCAGGCTTGTGATAACATTTTCTCACTTGATATCACTGTCCTTTTATTTCACTTCTTTTATTTTATTTCACATCTTTTAGTTGTTTTGAATTTTGTATATTTTTCCTTTTATTTTTCATGACCCAATCTTTCTTCCCTTATAACCCCCCAAATAAACAAATAAATAAATGAAGAAGAAATAGAACAGCGATAATAATAATACTTAGCATTTAAATTATAAGAGTAATTAATTTCCTACTGCAAATTGCCGGAACCTTTCCTTAACTTTGCCGCTGTCAGATTTCGGTCTGAGCCTCGCTAAGAAAGGAGAGCTTCTACCCTACATACAGAAGCTCGGCTCGTTTGATGAAAACGCAACAAGGTTTTACGCTGCTGAGGTTGTACTAGCCCTGGAGTATCTACACAATATGGGCATTATACATAGGTGAGGATCTTCAACTCCATAAAACTAACAATCAGAACAGTATTTCTGGACTGAACAAGGATTTGAACCAGCGACTTCCTGATTAACATGCCGGTGTCCCAGGGAATTCTGTCCGGCTGAGATTCAGTCTCCCTCAGAGCTGTAGGAGTATGATTCAAAAGAGGGCGCTATTACTCAGAAGAAGTTTGTACACAGTTCGCCATATAGGGGTGTGTGGGGGGGGGGACCGAATCTCTGGGGGACAGAATCTCCTGCCACACCTGCACTTTACCAAACTGAGCCACCCTAATTCAGATCAGATTGAGTGAGAAATACACCAAAAACTGTGTTACAGTGTACTTTAGAGGGAGATGTTTCTCATAATGTTTAAGACTATCGACAATTATTTTGAGTACTAGCAATAGTGGTCAAGAGAGTGATATTTAAGAGAGACCATCAACATTAGGGGTAGATGGCACAGTTGGGTAGAAGACCAGCAGGTTTATCTGGAGGTCACAGGTTGAAATACCTACAAATCTAATGTATTACATGCAATGCTATGGGTTACCTTGAAATTACCTCTAAAGCTTCCTTTAAAGGCACTGGACACTTTTTGTAATGACTCAAAATAATCGTTAGCATAAAAACTTACTTGGTAACGAGCAATGGAGAGCTTTTGAAAGTTTAAAACGGCTGTGAGAAACGGCTCCCTCTGAAGAGACATAATTTCGTAATTTCTCAGTAAAATATTGAATTTGAAACCTCAGCTAACTGCTGAGGTCACGAAATCACGCATCTTGAAGAACACAACTGGTGCATCAAGGGTGTTTTTTTCTTCCATATTCTCTCACAACTTCGACGACCAATTGAGTCAAAATTTTCACAGGTTTGTTATTTTATGCATATGTTGGGATACACTAAGTGAGAAGACTGGTCCTAAACAACTACCAAAGGTGTCCATTGCCTTTAAGTGTGACAAGGCTGTTCTAATCATATGTGGTTGAAAATGGAAACTGTTGTTTATCATGTACTACTTGTCCTATCACTGCACTATCACTTTTGTTAGAAGTAGAAATAAACAAGGATTCTTTATCAGGTAACAAGAGCTTGTTTTTGTCCACAAACAAGGCATGGAATCAGAAGGGAAAATATTGTTCTTGACACTTTTTTTGTGTGTTTTCATTCCCTGTGCAGAGATTTGAAACCAGAAAACATCCTGTTGAATGAGGATATGCATATACAGATAACGGACTTTGGAACGGTCAAGATCCTTGATGAAAATGCAAAGGAAGGTGAGATATTGGAGACACTTTCTCTGCATGATTCCACTGTATTATTATCTGTGCTGTGAAATTTGATTTTTCGAGCACGCTTGTGGCCCCAACTTTTTAAGCCACATGCTGGGCCCTATTTTGTGGAGCTGTTCAGCGGAAAGATATCACTTAACACATTTGTTATGGCTCCCGACCAATTACTGCTAAGCAAGAATTTGGCTGTGCTTAGAAAAACTTTTGTGCTGAAAAGCTTTACAAACAGAACAAGTTAATCTGGGAGCTTCTTGAAAACCTGCTTCAATAAAACCGGCATAAAGTTGAAAGTTATAAACTTCAAGTTTGTTAGACTGTTTGCTCAAATTTCCTAATAATATCGCTGATATTAATTGGTCATCCTTACACGAAATGATGATCTACATTGTCAACATTTGAAAGTGTTCTGGTGACTGTTGTACTGTAGGTCCAAGTGGCATAAATTTGATCCGTTTTCTAGAGAAGTTTTGTTGATGTTAATTCATGGTAACTGGGCCAATTAAAAGTCAAGGGAGGGTCCATGTCTACGTATTTGAACAATAATGAAGCAGACATCTGTCTGGGAGTTTTAGGGCTGTTTTAGGACCTGTCCTTCCGAGCTGTAATACGTCAGGGAAAATCTTGACCTCTTAGTGGGACGGTCATCGGTCAGTTAAAAGTCATGGAAGTGCTTGACAGTGTCTGAGTCACTGTGGATGGAAAATGTAATACGATGTAATTTTTGTTGCCGGTGTTTTGGAAGGACACCATTGTTTGTTGGTGGTCAAGCAAAAGGTCAATGACGGAGACTTGTTGGTTACCTGTGTTGGTTGACTCTTCTAGTCTTGTAGCTAAAGCAAATCTTGGTCCAGGCCTGATATTTCATGGAGGCAACGAAGGCGATTGCCTGCATGCCCCCTGGTCATTGCCTTGGTGCCCTTGAAATGCTGTGCAGTAGCAATTAACAATTTCCTCATAGAGGGGGCCCTTTACTAAAGAAGGAAATGCCTTGGTGCCCTGTCCTTTCAAAAAGGAAGCATACAGGCCTGTTGGTCTCTGTCTTTATATGGACCAAGGTTTTGTTGTCAATGTTTAAATACCCTGGACACTATTGGTAATTGTCAAAGACCAGTCTTCTCACTTGCTGTATCTCAACATATATGCATAAAATAACAAACCTGTGAAAATTTGAGCTAAATTGGTCGTCGAAGTTGCGAGATAAAAATGAAAGATAAACACCCTTGTCACATGAAGTTGTGTGCTGTCAAATGCTTGATTTCAAGACCTCAAATTCTAAATCTGATGTCTCGAAATCAAATTCGTGGAAAATTACTTCTTTCTCGAAAACTACTCCACTTCAGAGGGAGACGTTTCTCACAATGTTTTATACTCCCAATTACCAAGTAAGGTTTTATGCTAATAAATATTTTGAGAATTTAACACTGCCTTTAAAGGGACGGTATACCTTTGGTAATATTACAAATTAATGACCATACAAGCTTACTTGGTGAAGGGTACTTGAGAGCTATTGATAATAGAAAACTTTGTTAGAAACGACACCATTTGAAGTAAAGTAGTTTTAGAGAAAGAGGTAAATGTTTTATCGGCTGTTTGTGGCCAATAAAAAATGCCTGTGTGTACATTCTGAGGTCTTATCAAAAAATGTTGTGTGTTATTTTTTGTGGAGAAAGCTATATTTGTAACTCTGTAGAACACAAAACTAAAGATGACCTTCTTTGTAAAAACTTAGTTAACTCAGGGAAAACATCTGTTAACATCTTGGCACTAAATAATCATTTGCACTATTCAAACTGTCATATTTTACAGGAAATACTTTCAAGGTTTTTTTTTCTTAAAAAGTCCAAAATATTTCCCTTACTAAAAAGCATTCCATATGTTCCTTTTTAAAATTTCGAAAATCTTTCAAAGCCAAGCAATACAAAGCTTTTTTTAAAAACCTACACTGAAATTTATAGGATCGCTGGAGATAAACACATGAAACTTGAACCAGGATCTTGCTGAGTTTTTCCTGCTGTTTTTATACAAACCACACTGTGCTAAAACAAACGCTTGGATTTTATCAAAAGGATATCCTAATTACTTTTGTTTTTTCACAACCGAGACAAATAAAACAAAATTCCCTTACATGTTTCCTTTCCTGTTCTTTCAGTCAGTTGGTTGCCTGAAAAAGGAATTTCCCTATCCAGATAACCTCAAAATGTAGATGAACGGCGGTATATTAGGCCAATGAAATTAGGTCACTTGTTTCTCGCCAGTTATCGCATGTGATTTTGGCCCGCACCAAAATTGTCATTATTCAGTGAAAGTCAGACGCTAACTACTTCAAAGGTAAAAACGTTCCATTCTGGTTGCGCGGTCCGTGTTTTTGGTCATGACACGAATCCTTTACTCACTGTGGATGAAGACTTTTGTAATAAAGTTTACCATCAGAAGTTTCAGCTTCAGTAGGCGTCAAGTCTTTTTGAGAAAAAAGTGAAATCACTGAGCAATGTTTTTTTAGCGGTGTTTCTAAAAAAATTTGTCTCACTGACATGATTGAGACAAAAATAAGTTTTGTGAAATTGTTTTATACATATAATGTATATGTACATGTACTCATTTCTATACCAAAAAAATACAGCACCTAAGCAAGTTATATTTGAAGGGAAGCTTTCTACCAATAATATCTTAATGTAAATCTATGGACGTTTTGTGTCAGAAAAAAAAGGTACCCGAATCCTTTAATGGAATACAGTGCACTGTACGTGCACCATGCGTAGTAATTCACCGTAGGTAATTTCAATTCAACAACCAAACTCGCTGTACTGAAATAATGACGAAAACACTTGAATAATTGAAGATGGAAAATAACACACCTTTGGCCTCCTGTGTAATTACTCTCCTGTGTCTATTACTCTTGAAGTAGATTGTTTATAGTAGACGCTGAGTTGGTTGAGGGTTTTATTTTTATACTCTAGTTTAGTTTTGTTTATGCTCAATTTTACTCACAAATTGGTTTCTGTTATTGTAAATGCAGATATTTACTTGGCCGAGGTTTTTGGGATTGTTTATAACACTAGTATGTTCAGAGACTAGGTTTTTGTCCTTACATGTATTTAATTAGTGTTTTTACATGACTTGTTTTTTGTTCTTATATTAGTGTTTTTACATGTTTTTAGAGTTGTAGTATTGTAACAAAATTGTAAAGAAACCAGATAATTTGTTTTTAGTTGTTTTGCCCCTTTAACTTTTGAATTATTGGAGAGTTCCTCACTTTTGCTCAGGTTGAAGTGACACTGGAAGTATTAGGTTTTTGTCCTTATTAGTGTTTTTTACTTGTTTGAAGAGTCATAGTATTGTAAGAAAATTGTAAAAAGTAATAAGATAACTTGTTTTATTAGTATGTCCCTTTAACTTTAGAATTATTGGAGAGCCCTCTGTCGGTCACTTTTGCTCAGGTGGAAGTGACACTGTAAGTATTAGGTTGTCCTTGTCCTTGTTAGTGTTTTACATGTTTTAAGAGTCATAGTATTGTTACAAAATTATAAAGTAATTAGATAGTGTTTTTTTTAGTTCCCCTTTAACTTTAGAATTATTGGAGAGCCCTCTGTCGGTCACTTTTGCTCAGGTGGAAGTGACACTGTAAGTATTAGGTTGTCCTTGTCCTTGTTAGTGTTTTACATGTTTTAAGAGTCATAGTATTGTTACAAAATTATAAAGTAATTAGATAGGTTTTTTTAGTTCCCCCTTTAACTTTTGAATTATTGGAGAGCCCTCTGTTGGTCACTTTTGCTCAGGTTGAGTTGACACTGTAAGATCACATCAACCCAGGTTCATTGTTACTGATGTGGTTCTTGCACAGCATGGTCTGGTTTGGGAGAGATGGTGGATGGACCATTTCGATAGTAAAATGGCTGAAGTTGGCTAAAGGCCAGGTGGCATATTTTCAGAATAAACATTATTAATGTATGTTATAAGGAGTATTCTTTGATTGTTTTTGTTTCTTCTCTATCTCTTGAAATTCATCTTCCGTTTTCTGTTGATCTTTTTACAGTCCGGGCAAATTCCTTTGTTGGTACAGCTCAGTATGTGTCACCGGAATTACTAACAGAGAAATCGGCAATGAAAAGGTAAAATCACCCTTGAGCAACCTACCCCCTTACCAGTATATTCTAACTTTACCTGTTTACCACTGTTTCTTGTATTTTATTGCATTTCATAACCAGTCTTCCTTTTGCCCCCCTATTTTGCACCTTTTCTATACAAAAGACTTTACTAAATCTGAGATCACACCGGCTCTTTTCAGAGCGTAAACCTGAGACCACACCCGGCTCTTTTCAAAGCCAACACTCCCAAAAGAGATTTATTCTTGATTGGGTTGTACCTGCAAGTTTACTAGTTATAGTTTCTACTTGTTACTAAATCTTGACCGTTTGTCCTTTAGTTCTGACCTGTGGGCTCTCGGATGTCTTATATATCAACTTCTAGCTGGATTGCCACCCTTCAGAGCAAGGTAAGGTCTCATTTCACTTTGTACTTAATCAATTATTAGGACTAGGCGTGGGCGACTAGTGAAATTTACTACTAGTCGTGCCGCAAAAAGTTGCGACTTCAACACTAGTCGGGACTTATTTTTACTCAATATCACAATGCAACAGGGTCAAGGGTCCGATATTCTACATGTATTTGTGCAACTACACTAAATCATGGTTTGCGGTCTTAACTCACCTGTGCCGAAGATCATGGCTCTGCTGAGTTCTGCGCTTCAAATCACCATTCTCTGCTTGCAAGGCAAGTGCAAAATTTCTGCGCTAGCTGTGTAGGCGTAGAATACCTGGACTACGCACGCACACAAGCCAAAATTCCTTGCTAACCCCTGAAATACACTTGCCGTCAGCACAGAATTTCCTGCTTCCGCAAACGTTGTTCCTTTGGTCACAGTAAGCAGAGCCATAAAATTTGGCCCTGTACTTGAAGGAGACTCTGGAATGCAACATCGTGATTCAGATGATTTGATCCTTTTTTTTTCTTCTGTTACAGTAACGAGTACATGATATTCCAGAAGATCATCAAGCTAGAGTACGAATTCCCTGAAGGATTCCCAGAAAGAGCTAAGGACCTTGTCTCAAGACTACTGGTGAGTCTAACACCCCTTCTTACCCCCGCCCCTTTCTTTCCAGCGCCCTTCACTGGCTTCCTGTACCTCAGCGAATTTTCTTGAAGATATTGGTTCTGGCTTTCCGCTCTCTCCGTGGCACCTACCTACATAAGGGAATAAAAGGGTAGCGACGAGTTCTTACCTGGCCGTTAAAAGCCGGCAGGGTCGAGTTGCTGTGTGATAAAGCGCACAGCAACGACCCTGCAAGGTTTTAAACGGACGTTTAAGAACGAATCACTCCTCTTTTATTCCCATTCATAAATGCCCCCTTTTTTTTTTACATTAAAAAAATACAATTACAGACACTTTGACAGTTGCATATTCGAGGTTTGAAATATTTTTTTTGCAAAAACTTTGTGAAAAATCTGTTGCGCGTGGGTTGTGTGTACACGCGCACGCTTAGAAATAGATTACATGCGCGCTCTTAGAAGTAGATTATGCGCTGTTCCTAATAGCTATGAATTGTGTTCCGCATGATAATCTTGCGCGCCTGACACGCGGAAGCCAGCCGGTCATAAACACTGGTCATTATCAACCATTTAAACACCCCCACGTGACGCGCTCTCCACCAATAGGAGTAGAGAAACTGTCTGGGGTATTTATGAATGTACCTTAAAGAGCTGTTACATAACCCCCAAACCTTCAAATCACTAAAGCTCAACTTTAATAACTATTTGTTGTTGTTTTTTTTTAATCTTGCCCTTTTGTCAAGGTGTTAGACCCATTAAAGAGAATAGGATGCGAGGATTGCGGAGGCTTTCCTGAGTTGAAGGCACATCCATTCTTTGAAGGAACCAAATGGGATAACATTTGCAATGAGACGCCTCCTGCCCTCAAACCCTGCATGGTGGTCGATGGTGAAGAGATACACAGCGATTTCTATGTAAGTCTAACGGGCATGATACTCTTCCTACTTTAGTCTAATTTCCGGATTTTTGCCCTTGGACACTTTCGGTAAACAGTATTGTCCAAGGCCCACACTTCGTGTATCACAACTTAAATATAAAATAACAAACCTTTGAAAATTTAGGCTCAATCAGTCATCGGAGTCGGGAGAAAATAACGGCAAAACCCACCCTTGTTTCCGCACGTTTCACCGTGTCATGACATGTGTTTACTACAAATCCGTAATTCTCGATGTCAAGAATTGATAATTTTTTTAATGTTTTCTCAAAAGTAAATATTTCAAGAGAAGTCTTTCACCATTACCTTCTGTAAACCCTGTAAGTTATTTGCAAACCTGTGAACTTTATTTATTTTTCTGTTCTGAAAGTGTATAACGGCTTTAAATTAAATATAGTAAATTGGAGCCTACACCATGCACATGTGTATGTATTAAATAACGTTTTCTAGCACTCGGAAGCTTTCACACCCTAAAGCTTTGTGCTCATAGTTCAGGTTTACTTTACAACAGCCTATCACATCCCTGTTTATACTTGATTCCAGATTGACGAATTCGATCTGACGCCCCTCAACAAGTTCCTGAGCAAGATCCAACCGGAGGAGAACAACAGGCAACGGGACCTGAACAAGCCCAAATACGTCATTCAATTCACCAAGGAGGAACGGGCAGCCAGGCTGGAGAAGCAACGAAGGGAGAACAAGTGGCACCGGTTTGTAGAGGGTAACCTGGTACTCAAGATGGGATTGATCGACAAGAGGAGGGTAAGTAGAACAGCCATGCCATGTTGTGGTTGAGTGGTTTAGAGCACCGGACTCAAGCTCTGGTGTTTCTGATCAGCAGAGTGTTGGTTGAGTCTCAGTCGTGACACGTGTGTGACAAGATACTTAACTATGATGCTTCGGATGGGACGTAAAGTTGTTCGTCCCGTGTTGTATAATGCACGTTAAAGAACCCAGTAAACTTATCAAAAAGAGAAGGGGTTCGCCCGGTGTTCCTGGTTTGATTGGCAGCATCGTTAATCGAAAGGGTCTCATACTTCAAAAACTTAGCTCCACAATACCTTAAAGGAAAAAATACTGATCGCTTTGATACGCCCCTTAGGGGTGTGGTAAAGCGCTATAAAATAACCCAGTATTATTATTATTATTATTATTAATATCACCCACAGGGTCTGTTTGCAAGGAGGCGGCAGTTTCTACTAACAGAAGGACCTCATTTGTACTACATTGATCCAGAGAACATGGTCCTTAAAGGAGAGATACCTTGGTGAGTACATAACATGACCACAGGGTCATTATATGACCAAAGGGCCATAACACGACCAAAGGCCTTGTCACATGAGAGCATTTTTAACAGACATTTGGAGGCAACCAACTCCAGTGCATGCTACAGGACCACTGTGGTAGCACATGAGTCACTTTTCAAACAATGCATTACAATCAACAAGAAAGATAGGTGAACATTGAAATGTGAATGGCGTTTCTTCTTGGAGATTGCCTGGAAATGGTTGCCTATATTAAGTACCTCAAGTGACATGGCCCTAAGACAGGGACTTGTTGGCTACCTCTGAAACCCTAAAAGCAAACACAAACAGGGCCCAATTTCATATAGCTGGTTAAGCATAAAAAGTTGCTTCGCACAACAAAAATGTGTTTACCAGAATAAGGTTACCAGCTAAAATGCTTTAATCCTGGTTCATACATGTGCTTTCTGCGAATGCGAATGCAACACAAATTTTGACGTCACTCAAAATTGGCTTCCTGTTTGCATTCGCAGGAAGTATGAACCAGGCTTTATACTACTGAAAGCTGATGTAGGCTTCTAGCCAAAAGTTGTTATCGCTACTTACTTTAAGAGTGATTGTAAAATTAAAACCCTCCTTATGAGTTCAATGATCTTCTCTTTTCTGTAGGTCACAACATATGCGAGTAGAGGTCAAAACTTTCAAGACATTCTTCGTTCATACAGTAAGTATTACTTAGAGTCGGGATATCATCACTCTTTAGGGAAGCATTTCTAACTTAACTTATATTGTTCAAATATCTTGCTGCCCTACTGTTACATTCCATTGTTGTGGTTCTATCAGTTTGGGTTTTACGCTTTCTATTTTGTGCACTGAATCATTTTATCATTGTTATACTGATTTCATTTCTATATTTTAATATTTTTCTTTTGTGCATCTTCTTGATTTTTACTGTTGTGATTGATTGCTTATTCATTTATGTATACTTTATCCCTTATTGCTTTATTTTGATCACATGTTTGTATCATATTGTTGACTTTTTTATGACATTTATATTTTACCTGTTTTTTACTGACGTGATTGGTTCCCTATCATATTCTATGTATACTTTATCCTTTATTGCTTTATTTTGATCACATTTGTGGATCATAATTGCTGAATTTTTTGTCATTTTAATATTTTTTTTATATATATATATTTTTTTATATCGTTGTGATTGATTGCTTATTCATTTTTGTATACCTTATCCTCTATTGCTTGATGTTGATCACATTTGTGGATCTTATTATTTGACATTTTCATGATTTTGCTTTTCATGTTTTCATGATGTGGTTGCCTTTGTCTGGTCCCCTGTATACACTGTGATGATGATAGTTCCTATTATCATTTCATGTGAAGGGACCAGACCTGTTTCCCCTTCCTTCCATCTTGTTAATATCATTATGTTTAAATTTTATACTTGCCATTTTTAAAACCACAGCTTTGCTTTAGACTCTAGCAAAGGCTCCATCTGCTTGGTTTAAATCCAAAAAGACATGTTTTCAAAATAACCAACAGATCCTTGTAGTCGAGGCTAGAGCTGAATATGAAGCCATGGTTTTTTTAAGGGCCATAAATAACCTTCTTCTCGATTACTGCCCTTTGACCTGTAATACTTTGTGCTTGTATTTCATAAGTAAGGTTTGCAGTGACACCATGTCAAAATCTCTTTAGTGAGTAGTGGTGGCTCTGAAAAGAGTTAGTTTGTACTGGTCAACGTTTCCGTCAGTGTGCTCTGACCGTCTTCTGGAGATTGCTGGAGAATGCTGGACTTTGGTGTGTGTGTGTGAACTTCTCCAGAATATGGTCAGAGCATACTGACCGAAATGGTCAAGCAGTACAAAACGGCTCTTCTCAGAGCGTCCACTACTCAATTAAGAGTGTTATGTCTACGTGGTGCCACCACAAGCCTCATTTATTAAGTATTTTCCACCAGGCATAGCCCAAGGTCTTATCTTGAGTTTAATGTTATAAAAGTTTTTACATATTGATTTCTATTAAGTAAGTAAGGTTTGCGGTGACACCATGTAGAAATCTCTTGAGTGAGTAGTGGTGGCTCTGAAAAGAGTTAGTTTGTACTGGTCAACGTTTCCGTCAGTGTGTGCTGACTGTCTTCTGGAGATTGCTGGAGAATGCTGGAGAGTGCTGGACTTTGGTGTGTGTGTGTGACCTTCTCCAGAAGATGGTCAGAGCATACTGACCGAAATGGTCAAGCAGTACAAAACGGCTCTCCTCAGAGCGTCCACTACTCACTTAAGAGTTTTTTACATGGTGTCACTGCAAAACTTCCTTAGTATTTTCCACCATGCATAGCCTTAAATCTTTATCTTGCGTTTTACATATTGATGATTTGAGTTATGTAATTGAAATGTCATTTTGGAATGTTAATATGTTACATTGTTGATACCGCCCATTAAGCTTCAAAACTTAGCAGATATGGGCGCGAAAAATAAATGTTCATATTATTATTTTGATTAATTATTAATTGAGTGAGATCAAGGGACATCACGTTACCATAGACATTTGATTAAATCTGAAGTAAAAATCCAGTTAGAACTATTTGAGTAGGTTTCTAGAACTAGTTTAGATAGAACTAGAACTATTTTAGTAGGTTTCTAGAACTAGCTTAGATAGAACTAGAACTATTTTAGTAAGTTTTTTTCTTCTAATGCGAGTAAGATTAGTCAATTGAAGAATTCTGTAGACGAAGTGAACTTGTGTCTTGTTTTCTCATCAACAAACCTCTTTTTGTTCTGTCTCCCCATCAGCCAAACAGACTATACTATTTGATCGACCCGGATGGCCACGCCCTGGAATGGTGTAGCGCTATTGAGGAGATGTACAGGCATACATTCGAGACCAATCAGAAGCAAGAATAAGAAAACCATGACCCCCCATACCCTACTGGGTGGATTGGTGGCAAGAAGGGGTTAGGGCGACCAGCAACAAAGCTTACAGTAGAAAAAAAACCTTGCAGGACATAAAATCTCTCTGATGTCATTGACTGTCGTAGATGTATGTGTGTGTGAGCAAGCAGAATCTGTACCCCTCCTGTGTATGCTGTTGGGTCTAGGCTAAGCAGAGGTCGCCATAATCATAGTTATAAAAGTAATAAGAAGTAAATATTATCCAAATCATTCTCAAGTGTTTTTGTTTGTTTTTGAGGTGAGATCTGATTTTGTGCGGATTCAGCGCTCGAATCCTCCAGGAGTGCGTTTTCACGATCGTAGCCTGTAACTGTTTTGGTTGAATTGACCACTGGCTAATCACTGCACAATGGCAGAAACGGTTCTCTTGGTTACGACCAGCACGTGAGAGATTTTTATTGTCGGCAAAACATTTGTGCTCTACTGTGTGAGTACTTTGCATCCCATGTGAGGACATTGTTTGAGTGTCCACATCTTGGACAGGTCTTGCTGTAACAGCCAAAAGAGATAAAAATTGCTGTACTGCAGTAACAATAAACCGGTCCTATGTATGCTATTTAAATTTATGCATGCATACAGACACTATTGGTTGGCAAAGACTATAGAGATGTGCACTTGACAGACGCACAATGGTGTCTGCGTCACGCAGCCCTTAGTCGCATACAAAACAGCAGGTTGTTCCCTCATTTTGCCAACCAAAATGTTAGTGCGCACCTGCTTTGTGCAATTTACTAGGTAGGGTGTTATTGCAACCGTCTTACTGAGTGTGTTGTACGTCACACCATAAGGTTTATCGCGATTCAGAACAGCATGCGTTGTGGGAAGGCATATGGGGCAGTTTGCTATGCGATTTACGTTGTCATGCATGACTCGCACACGCATAGTCTATACATTTGTGTGGGTTCAACAGCGCCCTCTCTTGATTTTTTGCTTTTCGCGATAAACCTTATGAAAGGATCTCAAGGCTGTAACCACTGTGGTTTCACTCTCAGAAACAGAAAGATGTTTTGCAAGAGTTCTGCAGTCACGAACATACTATAATTGTTGGACTATGTACGTAAATTTATACCTGTATTAAATCCTACCAAAATTGGAATAATTTTAAACAGCAGCACTTGGGGGAGTGTCATGCTAACCTACAGGGCTTGCACGTAGAGATAAAAGCAACTTGTTTTCAAGGTGTCTTTCTGTGACAGAAATTTGTTTGTTTTCTACATTCCTGCTTGTAGAGTCGAAGAACTGAACTCGGTTCTATGAACATCAAAGAACTGAACTCAGTTCTCTGAACAACTGAATTCAGTTTTATGAACATCAAAGAACTGGACCCAGGTCTATGAACATCAAAGAACTGAATCAGTTCTCTGAACAACTGAACTCAGTTCTATAAACATCAAAGAACTGGACCCAGTTTTATGAACATCAAAGAACTGGACCCAGTTCTATGAACAACTGAACTCAGTTCTATTAACAACTGAACGCAGTTCTATGAACATCAAAGAACTGAACTCAGTTCTATGAACAACTAAACTCAGTTCTATGAACATCAAAGAACTGAACTCAGTTCTATGAACATCAAAGAACTGGACCCAGTTCTATGAACATCTAAGAACTGAACTCAGTTCTATGAACAACTAAACTCAGTTCTATGAACATCAAAGAACTGAACTCAGTTCTATGAACATCATTCTGTTGTCTGGGATAGTAAGTTGGCAAGGATCTTGTTCACTTCCCAGTCATGCCAGTAGGGTGTAATGTATGCATGTTGTTTTAACAAACATTTCTGAAAGAAAAGTCTTAGTATCATCTCCCTCGCTATCTCAGTCCTAGACAATGTTCATAGAGCAGCTACTTTGGTCACCACAAAGTTACTAAGCACTGTGCTTTAGTAGCTTAAGGTTACCAGGCTTAATGTCATGTGATGCGTATTGTTAATGACTGCGGATTCTTGCTTGGCAGACAAAAAATCTAAGTAGTAGACTCATTTAAAATTATCGATAGAATTTAATAAGGAAAGATAAATCAGAAGAAAAGTAAGGTGAGATATTTATTAGAAATCGGTGGATAACATCTCAAAGAATTTTTGTGTCAAGCTGTTTATCTGTAAATACATGTACTTCAGAGGAGTCTTCAGTATTGTACAGTGAATTTTAGGGTAGTCAAATATATGCAAACAAATTGCGAACCGAATCTACATGTAGCGTTAAAGAGTTGAGAAAGTTTTAAAGAGGCAGGTGCAACATTATTACGCTCGTAGTAGAAGCTTGTGTTTGTGGCCTCTTGTCTTCAAGCCATGAAACTGGGTACCATACACTGTTGTGTTGGAGCTCATTCATCAGAAACTGCATTTTTCAGAACCTGTCGTTGATTTCACCAAACTCTTTCTAACTTGGGATTAATCTTGGGACTTGGAGCAAGTTTAGTTCTGAACCCATCCTAATATAGGACGAGTTACTTGTCCCAACTGAAGATACGATTAATCCTCGCGTTTGCTAGGCCAATGATAGGTCTTCATTGACCTCAGTGAGGGCGCTGTTTGGGTTTGTGATGTTAAGCAAGGGGTCTATTGGATTGTTTTCCTCTTTTTTTTCTTCTTCTTTTATATTTTATTTTTTTTAAATGAGTTGAAGTTTTAAAGAGTACGAGGGCTAACTTAAACTCATGTGCGGAGAGTTGTGCAAATTTCTTGATTATTATGTTTTTTGTGGTGTGTTTTCGGCTAAGCGGTTTTTAGCAGAGTGCTATTTCACATTTTGACTGATACTGTGAGAATAGGTGATTTATAAGCCGATAATAACTTTGGGACAATTGTGTGGTAGTAAACATTTTTAAGTTGAATTATTTTGTCATACCTAAGTTAAAAACTCATCACAAACAAAACTCATTATGTTGATTGCTAGGTTTGTGTACAAAGAGAAAAAATATATATAAAAAGAGTTATAAATATTAGCGTTACTACACAATACATGTACATAATTAAACTTGTGTCAGTACTTGCAAGTTACCTGTACTTTAGACTTAAACTCCAGAAGACAAAACTGTTTGCATTTCGTGTCTGTGTAATAACCCAGTTTATGCAGTGGAAGAATTAAAAAAACTCAACCAATAATTAAGAAATTGTGTGGTTTTTGATGGTTGAAGCAAAAGAGAACCAATCTCAAGCAATGTTTGGGGGTTGTTTTTGAGTTCCTTTTGGGGCAAGCTTTTGCGTAGTTATGTAAGAAACGTCGAACACCCAAACACTTTTTTGAATGGATGTGTATGCCACAATGGTACACAGGTTTGCTCATCTGGAGATTGCTAAGCAAAGGCTTGCCCAGAACCATTTGACATAGCAACTGTCTCTACAGTCTGAGGAATTAAAATGTAAGCGGTACATTGTGACTAAGCAAGTCATTGTACTTGACACTATTCAAATCTAGCTCGCAAAATGGCTTATTGGAATAAGGGGAAATGATTTCTTGTGTAAGTTTTGCCCCCAAGTATGCAAAATCAGTTTATTCCAGGCTCTTACAATCAAAATACACATATGAAGAAGAAAAAATCAAGTTAAGACCTAATCAACAGAGAGAGAGATGTAATTTGAAATCATTGTATTCATTGTAACTGGGAAAGTAAAGAATGGAATCTCCTCTGGTGAGAGCCTCAACTTAGAATAACATTATGAGAGTCTCTAGAGGGCAGGATCTAACTTCTTGGAGCTGCTTAGCGACCAATTTTTGGCTTACTGTGTGTTTTTCATTTCATAACAAGAAGGCATGCTAACCTTCCCGTGCTTACTTTACGAAAATGAATGACATCACAATCTATGGTGAATGCACAAGGTGGATGCTAATAACCTGTAAAATCGCTTACACCTTAGCAAATTTTTCTGCTTAAGTAAAATTTGCTTACCATTGAGTAGCGCTATAAAATTAGGCCAAGACATGTGGACCTTTGAAAAAACTTGAGGCTTTCCCTTTTAAACACACACAAAAAAAACTTTCGGATAGAAAAACAAAATTCATTATTATTTTAAATGCTTAAATTAATTTAATGTTGCATATTTTGAAGCCCCAGGGGATGATATTTGTTTTTACTGAATATGAATTGGGATACACCAAGTAAGAGTTCTGGTCTTTGACAATTACCAAAGGTTTCCAGTGCCTTTAAGAGTATGTTACGGCCACTGTCATCCTCAGGCACTTCCCAGATTATGAAGACAAACCATAAACATTTGGCCATGATATTAGTTTGATGTAATGTAACAATCTGTGTTCTAAAAGAAAGAGAGATCTTAAGAACAAACTCTACCTGGCAAGAAGATACACTCGTGGTATTACCGCAAACCAAATGTATAACAATCTATGTGTAGAGCAATATTAACACTGTAGGCCTTATTTAGTTGCTATTTGAAACCCCTTACTCTCATCTATTTTAATAATTCTTGGTTGACTTGAGAGAGTGGACTTGACCCTGTGACCTCCCAGTTAACATCATGTTGGCAGTCTCCCTAATTTGGCAATATCTTTAGTTCGAGGTGATGCCAGTTATAAGCCATCTGTAACTGCCTAATAGCCAGGGATCACCCCCATGGTTAACATGCACTCTGGACCAAAGTTTTCAGACCTTAAGCACAAAATATTGCTTATAAATTACCTGCTGAGCACAAACGAGCAGGACACCAGTCATAGATTGTACATGAGAAATTGCATTTTGGCTGGTAACCATTTTTAGTAATCATAATTTTGTTTATGCTTAGCTACTTTTTGTGCTTAGGCAGTCCTATGAAATTGGGCCCAGAGAAGCAGCAGACGGGAGGCAAGTTTTGTCTATTTGATGAGCAAATAAACCCAGTTTTGAATTATGGCAGCATTTGCTGAGCTGAATTTTAGGCCTTGAAAGGGTCAAAGGTTAGGACTGTCAAGTACCAAATCATTTACAGTAAAACATGACAAGATAAATATATAAATTGACTTGTCAGAAAATAACCAATGTTGTACATGACTTTAAACGGTACACTGCATAAAGAAAACTAAATGCATTTTACAGACAACAAGTTCCAGGCAATCTCCAAGAAGAGAACCTATTAACATTTGAATGTTCATCATTCTTCTTGGGGGATCGTAAGACATTTTTTGAAAAGTTACTCATGTACCATCAAAGTGGCCATGTAGCATGCACTGTAGTTGGTTGCCTCACAGTTGCCTGTAAAAGTTGCCTTGTGTGACAAGGCCCTTAATTCAATGTCAAAGTTCATCCAGGGTCCAGAGTTAGGAACAAGCTTAGTAATGGGGAAGAGGTTGTCATCAAGTCACTTAGTGGTCATGTTCACACCCATGGCCTAATTTTATAAAGCCTGTAAGCACAACATTTTGCTTAAAAACAAGATTACCAACCAAATTTTAATTTGCATATTGCTTGTTATTGCTGACATTCAGCTGTTTGCTTATCCTGAAAATCGCGTGGAAATTTGGATGGTAATCCTGTTTTTATTAAGGAAGATATTTCATGCTAAGCAAATTTTTGTGCTTACAGGCTTTTATGAAATTGGACCCAGGCTCTCTTTATATTCTGCTAACAGTTATTGTATTTCCACATAAAATGTTGGTTCAGTTGTGTAAATATACAAAGTATGCTTCAGACTGTTAATGATTAAGGTTCTCCATTCTTGACTCTGTATAAAGAATATATTAATTATTGTTTTCATGTGATTTATATGATTATTATATAAATATATAAATATATGATTGTTATTGAAATATGTGTAGGTATTGAGAAACAAAAACTGAAAAGATGTCACTGGTAATGTATAGACCAGGAACCCCAGTGATGTAGAAACAATTAAAACTTTTTACAATGATGACAATGTGTACATCATAATAAATCAAAAAGTGTGTTGGTTTTATTACTTTGACCTGCAATGTTTCATCATAGAGACACTTAGGATGAAATGTATCGACCCCTCCCCATACCCCGCCCCAAAAAGTTTGCTATCCACGCGCGCATGCATCTAAGGATTGGCAAGACATCACTAGACAAAACAACACAATCGCAGACTTGGTGGAACAAAGGCTTTCCCATCAATCGCTGCTCCAAGTTAAAGGAACACGTTGCCTTGGATCGGTCAAGTTGGTCTTTAAAAAGCGTTTGTAACAGTTTGTCATAAAATGCATATGATTGGAAAGATGTTTTAAAAGTAGAATACAATGATCCACACACATTTGCCTCCAAATTGCGTGGTTTTCCTTTTACTTTGCGAACTAACATGTTCGGCCATTTTTGGGAGTCAAAAATTTGACTCCCATAAATGGCCGACCGTGCTAGTCGACGAGGTAAAAGGAAAACCGTGCAATTTCGAGGCATGTTTGTGTAAATCATTATATTCTACTTTTACAACATCTTTCTAATATGCATTTTATAACAAACTTGTTGTCCAAAGATCGTACAAGAAAGCTGGTGACATGACTTTCACATCTACCGCGGCTCGTCTTTGGAATGAACTTCCGATCAGTTTTCGTGAAGCGCCGTCTTTGTCTGTTTTCAAGCGGAAATTGAAAACTCATTTGTTTCCGTGATTCACTGTTTACCTCTTCTTTGTAAAGCGCTCCGTTCTTCGTGGGGCACTTTAGAAATGCTTGTTTATTATTATTATTATATTATTATTACAAACGCTTTTTATAGACCAACTCGACCGATCCAAGGCAACGTGTTCCTTTAAAACCCTAAGTAAATAGATGAGGAATTCTGGGAAACTATTGACCCCTGGCCCTCATCCAGCTGCATGTATCGAGCTGTACATGAATGCAACGATATTTCGTCTGGAAAAAACGATCTTTTGTCCCAAATTTTCTCACAATTTCCGATCAAAAAGCTGTACGCTAAGACAAAATGGGGACACAATGGACGTCCATGCAGCGTTTCTGGAAAATTTTCAGGACTCCGGAGAATCAGACTTTGAAGAGCTTTTTTTGAGAGATTCATGTGTTGAGAATGCTGTATGTGTAATGTTTACGTGTACTGTGTATGTGTCAACGATAACGATGTAGATGAACACGACAATGAGTAGGATGGCAGCAGCGATGGGTCTGGATCGGACGATGGCCCCGATAAAAATCGACAGCAACTAGGCTTAGCGGCCGGTGATAGAATAGTGATAATGAAACAAGCGTATCTCGGTTATTCTTTATCCAAAAAACATAATGTTTACGGCATTAGATGGGAAATAAAATACTCAGTATAAAACTTATTTGCAATTTAGCCCAAAACACTTCCTTCACAGAGTAAAGGTCTTGAGGAAAAATGTGTGTGCATTTTAGTAGCCCCACACAGGAAATTCAGTGCCAGGGGAATACTGTGTGTACAGCTTCGTAGCGTGCTAAGGGGGGTTGTAAAAAAAACTGAGCTTAGTAAACCACGTCTAATATAAAGAACAAAAAGAAAAGGAAAGTCAAATCAACCAAAAAAAATAAACGGAACTTGGCCTTAAAATATTAAAACTGTTTTCATTTCCTGACTTTCTAGAAGGCAGAAAACAGTATTTTTTTTGCTGAGATTAAAAGAGGAAGTCAGCACGATATTTGGCAAAACCTGGTTTCGGGCTGGTGCATACAAAAGTAAAAACATTTGAAACCACGGGCAGTTGGTTCACCATGGCGTGTGGTGGTATATGCAAGTGTGTTTTGGTACTGGCATTGGTCGGTGTGTGCTGTGTAGTCGCTGTGAGTACACGTCCTATGGATGGGCCAAACATTTCGGTTAATGGTGATTGGGAACCGGTCTCAAAACAGAAAGGCTCGTCCGTAAACTTCGGTTGCGACTTCATATACCGAGAGAGTAGCTACTTCAACATTCAGAGAGGTGGGAAAATTATCTGGAAGAAAGACGGTCAAGCTGTAGCTGAATGGTCTAACGAAGCAGGAGAGTATGAAAGGTATGTCCTGAATATGGACGCACCTAACTTCGGGTCATTCTATGCCCGTTTTCGAATCACATCCTTAGTGGCTGAGGACCAGGGTCAATACAGTTGCCACATTGAGAATGGTGACGAGGTTACTCCATCGAATGACGTGAGTTTAGTAGTTGAGTATCCTCCCTCTGGTGTATACCCGAAGTGCTCAGTTCTTCCAGTTGACGATGACATGAGGCTCGTGTGCAAGTCGGAGAGGGGAAGTCCCCTGGTCGGTCTGCAGTGGATGAAAGATGGTGACTCTCTTCAACAGACCATTGACGATGACGGAGAAAGCTTCATTGAGGTGTACACCACGGTAGCAGGACCGGAGGCCATCAACATGGGACGGTACGAATGCTCAATTACTTACAAGGGGGCATCGAGATCATGCTTTCTTGACCGACTCACGATGCAGATACAGACCAGTACGAGTGGGTTATCCATCGGGGAAGATCTCGAAGTCATCTGCCGTGCATCAGCTTCTGACAACCCACCGGTCTCCACGTTTAGGTGGGAAGTCAAACCAGACCGGCACCATACAGTGGGTAGCGATGAGGCGGTACTTCACATCTCCAACATCACATCTCATGACAACGGAACTGAAATCATCTGTGAGGGACAAAACGCAATGGGTCGCAGTACAGCGAGCAGTGTGATCATCTTACGACCTGTCGAGGCTACCCCAACACCAATAACTCTCGAGTTGGAGCAGACCGAGATACCAGAACACGTCGGTGCAATCGCTCGCTTCGAATGCCGAACAACTCCCGAGCGTACCACCAGAGAGTGGGCATACAACGGGCTTCACATTGACCCGTCCAACACAACGGACAGATTTTTCGTCGAGGGGAGACTTAACGACGTCATTGCGGTGCGGAGGATCACACGGGAAGATGTCATGGCCCTGGTCACTTGCCACGTCACGGTCAACAACCGACCAAAGGCTGAGATGCACCTGAAGGTTAACTTCTCTCTGACCACACAGTCGCCTCGCTTACCCACAACATCCAGACAAGAGCACACCTCTACCAGTCCCCACACTGTTCCGGCTGTCTCTCAGGCACCCATCCTCGTCACCCCTAAACTTGACACCTCTACATCGAAAGACGACTCCTCGTTTTTCAACAGTCAGATAATGTGGTACATCGTTGGTGGCATGATGTGTGTTGTCCTACTTGGTATCTGTTGCTGGGTGTCCCTCAAAGCGAAATCACTCATGTGCGACCCACAGGGAGTCACCAAGACCGTGGTGAGCCCCACTTCACCGACCCCATCTTGTCAACGTATTAACGGCGAGGATTTCGTGGTCCGAGTCGGGATTCCTAGCGAGGTGAGACCCTCCCTGACACCGGATCAATCTCTGTTGACCAAGGAGCAACTGGTAGAGCAGGAGGTACAGTACCAGGATCTGGAGGATGTGTCTCGTGAGAGACAGGCTAACGAGTACCAGCGACTCATCAGCGATGTCTGGTTGCCGCCTCCTGTGTCTTTGCCTAATTGAGGTTTATGCAAGAGCGTCGAGTTCAAGTTCTGACGATTTCGTCATCTGAGTCTGGGTTCAAATCCTGGCTCGGTCGTAATATCTTCTTTGTGCGTGCAAGACACTTGGGCAAGGGCGTGTTCGAATCGGCGGCTACCAGCTATGGCTACGACCAAACCGTCGCGTCATCGTGTGTTGATGTGAAGAGGCTATGTCACACAGGACAACCAACTGCATTGCATGCAAAAGGAACACATAGACAAGACAAAAGACATACTTATATCTGTAAAGTCTCTTTTCTCAAGAAAATAATGAGAAGACTGAAATGAGATTGAATTGTTTTAGTGGAGATTGCCTGGAACTAGTTGTTTGTATTGCCTCGTGTGACATTTCCTTTGTCCTCATTGCAACACTATACTTGGACAAACAGTCGTAACAGTATAGCTTCAGCTGCCCCTTTGGGTCTGCCCTTAGTTCCAATGCTTACCACCCAGGAGTTAATGGGTACATTGTGAAGGTAGATATTGTTGCTTTTTTGATGAGCAACCTGTGTCTCCATTTGGCTGCAGTTGCTGCATCTTCCTAAGGAGTTAAAATGGTTTCCGGAATATCTTAGGCCCAATGTAAAAGGGCTAGCTGTGTATAAAGGGCTTTGAGACAATGTTTAAAGACACTGGACACTATTGGTAATTGTCAAAGACCAGTCTTCTCACTTGGTGTATCTCAACATATGCGTAAAATATTAAACCTGTGAAAATTTGAGCTCAATTGGTCGTCGAAGTTGCGAGATATAAATGAAAGAAAAAACACCCTTGTCACACGAAGTTGTGTGCTTTTAGATGGTTGATTTTGAGACCTCAAATTCTAAATCTGAGGTCTCGAAATCAAATTCGTGGAAAATTACTGCTTTCTCGAAAACTACGTCACTTCAGAGGAAGCCGTTTCTCACAATGTTTTATACTACCAACCTCTCCCCATTACTCGTCACCAAGTAAGGTTTTATGCTAATAATCATTTTGAGTAATTACCAACAGTGTCCATTGCCTGTAAAAGAGCTTAATTATGTGCTCTCATAATAATTATGTGTTAATAATTAACTATAACTTGACATTATTTCAGTATTGCACGTGGCTCAAAATGATATAACTGACGAAAGGTGTGTAAATTTGAAAAACTAAAATCTTAAGTTTGGACGGGTAAAAAAAAGAACACGATGTGCTGGTAAATGTATATTAATGATATAATTTTTTAAGCATTTGATGAGGTAATACTTGGCACAGTAAACGCGCTTCCAATACTTTTCTAGAATGTGTATAAATTGTCACTTAGTAAATACATATCGGGCATTTTAAAACATCAAGATAGACGAATGAAAAGTATATGACTGTTTAATTGAAGAAATTCCATCAATAATGTACCGCACTTTGTGAAGCAACTACATTTTGTTCTGGAATTTGTTTTGCACGTTCAAATCGGTCTATCTTATTTCGGTTGTGGCGATCGATTTAACCAAACATGTCGAATTTCAATGTAATATTCTCGACTGTGTCAAAACATTTCAGAATGAAAAAAATTAAGTTGCTTTTGGTTGAGATTCAAGTTTATAATCAGTAAGCTTTGAGGTTGACACTAATCAAAGTTTCCAGATGATTCAAGGATTTGGATACCTTTTTAAAATGTCCGTAGATTTACATTAAACTGACAGGGTTTGAAGATAGTGATAGTGGAAAGCTTCCCTTCAAATATTACTTACTGAGGTGCTGTAGTTTTTGAGAAATGAGTAAAACAATGTCATGAAAATACGTTTGTAAATGATTAAAATAATTTTCGTCTCATGAGACGAATATTTTTTTCATGACATTGTTTTACTCATAAATTATCCCAAAAACTACATCACCTCAGCACGTAATATTTTCAGGGAAGCTTTCTACTATTATTATCTTCAAACTGTGTAAGTTTAGTGTACATATGTGGACATTGTGTTTGTTATCCTACAAAAGTTACATAGACCCTTCAAAAACGTACCTACTTTATGTACATATTTATTAAATAGTGTTGTCCTTCGTTTTTATGTAGTTTGCAAGGCATTTGCATAATCTGCGTGTCATTATTCTAGAAGAAATTGAAAATGTGTAACCTGGTGCACGCAGTGTTTTAAAGCTAGGGTGTCAGAGGCAACACTTACGAGCGGGCAAGCCGCTCTGGGCCCAATTTCATAGAGCTGCTTAATAAGCACACATTATTGCTTTATAATTTTCTGCTAAGCAGAAGTGAGCAGCAAACCAGTCACAAATTGTTCATGTGATATGGTAGTTTGGCTGGTAACCAAAATCTGGATTTTGCTTCAGCTACTTGTTATCTTTAAGCAGCTCTCTAGAATTAGGCTCCGGTGTTTCTGATCAGCAGAGTGTGGGTTTGAGTCCGTTTCTTGACGGTCCTATAAAAACGGTCCTTAAAGGCATGGTGTACTTTTGGTAAAAACTCCACAAGTTAATGACAATGGCAACTTACTCGGTAAAGAGCACTGAAGAGCTGTTGATATTAAAATCTTGTTAGAAACGACGTCCTTCGAAGTAATGTAGTTTTGAGAAAGACTTTTCATACAAATCTATGCACCAATGGTACTTTTTTCTCTAGTACTTTCTTGAAACTTGGATAACCATTTGAACCCCAAATTGTTCAAGTTTGTTATTTTATGCTTGTGTTGGGATACACTGCCCAAGTGATGATACTGGTCTTTGACAATTACCCTATTAAGTATACCCTGCCTTTAAGACTTGGTGTCTTGTTCTGTATTGTATTATTGCATCTATATAACATTGTAGTTAAAATACTGTTAACTCTATAATTCGTGCCATCTTTGTGTTACTGCAGGTTTAATGTGAATGTTAATATTCTTACCTGTTAAGCTTTTAACCGGTGCATTTCCTTTGTATAACTCATGTGCAACACTTCACCATTATTGTGTGATCCTTCGGATGGGACGTAAAGCCGCAGGTCCCGTATGTTGTGTAAAATGCATGTTAAACAGTATCTGCTTGTTAAAGGGAGGGTATATCGTTAGTAAATACTCCAGCAATAGTGACCATAAAATCTTTACTTTTCAGCAATGCAGCTGCTGATAAGACTGTTATTACATTTTGAGAAACGATTCTCTTCTAAGGAATTGGGTTATATAGAGAAATGGATTAAAAACCTTTAAATCTGAGAACAGTTTGATGCATGAAACGTTTCTCAGATTGTGTATTCCAATGTGAGACTTTTGGGACGCTTGGTGGCAGTAGACTTATCCAGGTAAAATCCATTGTTCTCGGTCATGTGCGCACGCCCAGAACTACATGCAAATAAACAATGGAAATTTACCTGGTAAGTCTACTGCCATCTAGCGTCCCAAAGTCTCCCATGACGGATTTATCTTCCTGCATGATGGACATAACCGCTACAGATTTTCGGCACTTACTATTCTAAAACGTGACCACCTTTTGAAATTACATTTCTTAGGTTTGTCTAATTGTATTATAATTATCAAAATTGTTATTAAAACAACATAACGGTTAAAAAGAAAGTGATGATTGTCTTTAAGAAAATAGGTTTCGCCTGGTGTTTGTGGTTAGTTGGCTGCAGATTGTGCTACAACTCCTTTTCTTACCACTCGTCCATAGTGCTTTTTCCGAATACATGCTGATTTACTTATATGCTACCAATATATCAATATAAACTAATTATTCTGCAATACGGAGGACATTTATCAACTGTCATAATATGTATATTGAACTCATCAATTAACGAGTTAAAACACTTACTGAAAACTATTTGATACATGCTCTGTTTCCAACAATTGTTAGTACGTGTGTCCATTTTTCTGTGAAATTATCCAAGCTTCCCAAGCCTCGTTATGACCGTCTGAAGTTTGTCGCTAGCCAAACTGCCCACACTTTCTCAACTACTTGCAATTGCCTGTTCTCGCAAGCCTGTTTGCTCATGACTACGACACTGATACTATCCCCATAGTAGCAACAGCAGAAGTCTCGCGGGAGAAGACACATCGCGAGAATAGTGACCGTTAATTCACCGCGACAAACATTGAACGACTTGTCCACAAGTTTTTTGATAAACACTTCCTCTTTCACGCCATGGATGAGGAAATGGAAACTTTCCGATAACCGAAATCTATATCCGGGGCTAAGGGTGTTCCCCAAACCTGAAGTATTATGCAAAATGATAAGGAGGCAATTAAGGACATGCACATGAGCCGTTAATAGAAATTCCCGCTCCTTTCCACCGCCGGTGATCAATGACGCAAAACATACCAGGTGGTTATACTATTGTAAAATTAGTACTAGGCTTTATTTGCCTCCCGATCTCTCTCCCCCCCCCCCCCCCCCCCCGGTTGGCCCCAAGTTGGTGACCGCCCGCTGCACCCCACCCTGGTTGCCTACATATATCAGTGCATGATATAGTCGGTCCAGTTGCAAGTAACTACCAATAGTTAACAAAAGTTAGCACAGCACAGAAAACAATTTGCCTTTTTAGCTAAGACAAGCTAGGACCCCGTGGAAGAGGGTGATTGCAGTTCATTTGGAGCTGCAACTGCTCATTGTTTCACTTTCACTATACGTCATGGTGTGTTGTGGTTGACTTAAATTCAGATGACTGTGCTCTGCTTTAAGGTTTATTGAAACGAACAGTCGATACTAGTCATTCGGATAGTGATACAAAATGTGGGTAGAAATCGCCCAAGGTAATACTTACACAGCCATCTGGAAATCCAACTCAAAAGGGAACTAAATGAATAAAATAGAACGCCCATAATACGTCAGGGGACAGACATCACCAAAACAAAACAACAAACTTCCTTGGTTACGGCTCACTACTCCCACCACCCCCGCAAACAACAAAAACACCCAAGCCTAAACAAATCCAGAAATGTAGGACTACAAAGTGCTATTAAGTCTGTAGCAATTTCATAAGTTGTAAAGTTGCATAATCTCATCAGGGGCTTCTAAAAGTCAGCAACCAACGCAAGCACTCAGAGTCCTCTCTGCAAAAACGAGGGCGCCCTCGTGTGATTTAAAAGCGATACCCAATTAAGAATACATCTAGACTGAGACAGGTACTGGTTTTATAGATGAAGCGATTTCATTGAATACAATGAATTCATTGGATAAACCGTTAGTGATGTAAGCTTTCCCCAGCTGTGTTTTGATTGGTCCAAGGTGATGTTTGGAAGCTGCCCTTTCGGTCGTTTTCATGCAGTGTGTAGGCCTATGCCTAATGTGGAATAAATGTAGGTAAAAGGTCATTATGGATATGGATGGGGATTTTTGTAGGTTATAATTTCTGGCGTAATTCCCGAGCCTCAAAGTGTAACGTCAGACGTTCAGGCTACCTGTTCCCTGTGTACACTACAAACCAGGATCTTTTCCCCAAAGCTCGGCATAGCTTCCACTTCATTGGCCCAATTCCATAAAGCTGCTTAAGCAGACAATTTTACTTACAATGTTGTGCTCAGCAGAAATGAGCAGGATACCAATCACAAATCGTAGATGTGACATGGCATTTTGGCTGGTAACCTTATTCTGGTACATTTTGTTGTTGTGCTTAGCTACTCGTTGTGCTTAAGCAGCTCTATGAAACTATGGCCCTCGACTCCGGACTCCGTTTGATGTTGGAAACACTGTACAACGTGTACACAGCTCTAATATTTACGACCAAGCCCAATCCGGAGCCAGAGCCCACGACGAGGTTTTGTAAAAAGCCCGGGGTCGGTTTCGCAAAGATACATCCTAACTTCATAGGACTCTCAGAAAATTTTCCTTTCGGTTGTGACTAGGGCCAACATTGGTCTTTTCATATCTGGTGAGAAAAACTTGGGCAATTGTATCCTGTTGTGACAGTATTGCCTCTAAACTAGACTTTTTTTTATACCAAGAACGTGAAAGATGCCTTTTTGGGGGTAAATTCACGTATGTATTTGACATAATTATGTGTCCACGGTCAAAGAACAAGATTTTTTCTTATACTTTGTGGATGGTAGGGGCTTGGTGTCAAAAATAAACAAAATCGACATTTAAAATAATAAATAATCACATTGTGTGTTTAGGCCATTTTAGACCGATTTGGGGGTCTGAAAACCATCAAAAGGCAAAAAAAAATCATAATTTTTTTGATATCACTACAAGTGACGAGGAGTATCAAAAATACATTGTTGAAACCCAAAACTCACAGACTTTTGTACAAATGTCATATATGTCCTAAACATGTAATGTCCGTAACAGCAGCAAAAACCTTGTACCTGGCCCGACGAGGCTTACATCGCTGGCCTCAGGCATGTGGTCCAGTGTTAATTTCGAGTCCTGCCATTTCCACACACTGGCCAATTCCAATTCCAACACTTATGCAAATCTTCAGTCTAGAGAATTTGCAAATTGTGAATAATTATTTTAAAACGTTTATTACAAGACCGATGTTTCTACTTGCTAACCATGACTTAAAATACGTACCCAAAATACCCCCTTGCCATTTTCGATATAGCACAAACATTTAACGACAAAAATAACGCTGTGGCTGGAAAAGATACATCCAGCCCCGGGAGCCACGAAGAACAAAATGGCTCTCTAAAAAAGCTAAAGACAGGTGCAAAAGGGCGAAAGATAACTGGTGCTATTAGACGAGCCAATAAAGAATTGTCACCCTCGTTGCTTACCATTGGTACCATCCTAAATAAGGGATTTATGAGGAGAAGAACAACTTAAGAATAAAACTTCCTATCACAGAGCGGGTGTATTAGTTAAAAACTCTACACTGAAGTGCCGTTCAGAAAAATCGAATGATTTTCCACTTCGTTCGGTGGTAGTAAAAAAAACAAGATATTGTTATTGAGTTGACAATTTGACATGGCCATCATCCAATAAGTAAACACTGTCCAAAAGAAACATTATTTAGCGTTTAGTTGGGGGAGCCAACGTCATTATGGCTCCCCCATCTACAGGTTTAATAATGGCTCCCGTACACCTTATATAAAAACACGGACATCTTACATATTTAATTAAAGTAACGCAACGTTTATTCATTTTACTCTAAAAAAGATCTTAACAAAATACAATCCAATTCAAATTCTCCATAGCAAATTTTAAATATTGCATAATACTCGTTTCAATCATTCATTATGATCAACCCTGTAGTGTAAACTAAGCACATGTTTAAGACACTATAGATAATTCATTAGCAATTATTAAAGCTACCTCTTAAGCCTAGGAAACGTACTGGCCTGCAAAATTTACATTTTACCATCTGATATTTTTCTTGACATGTATACTAACACACCATGGTACGTAGATAAAACGTCCTTGAGTTTGACAAACATGTTCAGTGCGCCCACCCTACGGTATGTTTCTTTCATTGGGAACCCATAGGCCTAATTATAGAAATATTGCTAACATTAGAAATATTGTTAACATTCAATGGAATTGTCTATTGGACGGAACTATTTACAGTGGTACGGTATTTAAAAAATATATTAACATTCCTAGAAGACTGAATTGCATAATGTTCAGCTGTAAATTGATAATAAGGCACATTAAATATTGTTAAATAGGTACTTGAGCGAAAATCCCATTCATGTTTTCCAGTTTCGCGCGGGTCCTGCGGTTCTTTCCCGTCCCGTTTATACCCCGTTTCGTTTACTTTTCTCTTGATCAGTTTATTATTTTCCTGTCCCGTATCATTTTAACGCCCCTTTCTGTTTTCCTTTTCCGTACTACTTCCCCAGGACCGTTCATTTTTCCCGTCATTATTTCGCCGTTCCCCCGTCCCACTCCCTCTGCTACACTGAACATACTATTATTACAGTTACCAACATAATTTATACATGCTTAAGATATGCTTGCCTAATCTCTATAGACCTCAACTGAGATAATGCACAGCTCTGGGCCCGATCTCATAAAGCTAATTAGCAGAAAATGCTGCTGAGTGAGAAAATATCTTGGCTCAGCAAAACAAACGAGCGTGGCGTCGTTCGCAACAAACTTCATGGAAATGGTTGTTAAGTTGTTTCAGTTAGGCAAGGTTTTTCTGTGCTTAGGTTTTGTGCTTACAGGCTGTATGGAATTGTGCCATGTAATAAGTGGTTAAAAGTAGGTTATAGAACGATGAGTTTTATACTCCCTTGAACCAGGAAAGTGTTTCTAAAAATCTTCAACAAATTAACATGTTTTACTACCCAGAGGCTTTATAATGCATTACGTATTTAAATTAAGACATGGCTTAAAAACTTCGGTGGTAAAAGCTAGCTGCCGCTTCCAGCGTGCCTCCTCGTTTATAGTTCAAAGTTCACAGTTCAATCTATTTCTACTCAATCATTTAAAATAACATAATATAACATTTCAGGAGAGAAAACTTAGATTAAGTTGGGGAGGTCTCCTAAAAGCAAGCTTGTTGGACGGAGATCCCCCGAATTTATGTACATTCTTACTTATCTGTACGAAAGAACACCGCAAGAATAAACTGAAATAACCGAAGGCACACAAACTAGTTACACATGAAAAGAAAAGGACAACACACAAACACGACAACACAGTAACAATGGTCCAGTAAATGGAGGTAAACTAATCGAGATAAATTCATAATTTCAATAAGTAATCCCTTGTTGCCACCACTGTCTTTATAATGCCATTCTAAATCCGAACACTGGATCTACCCTGGCTCATCAATTAATAACAAAGTTTGGTGTAAAGAGTTCTTGATGATAAGTTTAGAAGCCAGTGTTGAGATAAAGTGCCACATCCAGCTGCCGGCAGCTCATTGTTAATAATTAATAAATGTATTATATTTGTTTTTAAACATCAACAACAGAGTTAACAATTTTTAGAGTTGCTCAAATCACACTTGTTGACTAAGCACAAAATGTGTTGGCTTTAATACCACCCAGTTAAAAGACAGTCTGTGGCTGGTCTTATGGAAGCTGGTAACCAACAATTTCTGAATATTTCGCTACTAATGTGGTTCCCTCTCGTGTTAATCAATATGAAACAGATACAACTGCATTGGTAATAATTTGGTCCATTTGCGAAGTGAGAGTCAGAAGTCTTACACACATCCTGGGAGGAACACCATTATTAAAAGGTGCAAAATATTGGAAAGATGTTTACAAAGATCGTAGTCATAATTGGCAAACTTCTCATGAACTGTTGTTGCCCGAATGAGTATTAGTTTTTGAGATATTATATTTGAAGCACAACAGTTGGTTTTGATTTTGCAAGATGTTCTTAAACAGGGAAACTTTAATCCCCCAACTATTTTGTCGTGACTCAAATAACCAAGTGAGCCTAAATTTCCAAAGGTTTGTTATTATTGATGTGTATAAATTTGGTCACTCAAAGTGCGGATAATGGTCATTGATAATACATACATGTTCCGTTTACTTCAAGTAGGTTAAAGGCACTGGACCACTATGGACATAATTGTTAGCATCGAAACTAACAGGGAGACGGCTCCCTCTGAAGTATTGTAGTTTTTGACAAAAAGGTGATGTCTCATTCAAATATTAAAAGCCTTTCTAGACATTTTAAAGAACACCAATTTGAGCAACAATGGTGTTTTTCTTGCATTATTCTCTTGCTGATTCGATGACCAATTGAGTCAAATTTTCACAGGTTTGTAACTTTATGAATGTCGGGATACACCAAGTGAGAGTACAGGGACCAACTTCATGGCTCTGCTTACCGTAATCAAAGAGTCGGCGCTTACGGAAGCAGGGAATTCCGTGCTTACGTCAAGCGTATTTCACAGGTTAGCAGGAAATTTTGGCTTCTGCGCTTGCGTACTCCACGTACCTATGCATTCTACTAGCGCAGAAAATCGACGCATGTTAGCGGAGAATGGTGATCGTAAGCGCAGAATTCAGCGGTAAGCAGGGCCATGAAATAAGGCCCTGGTCTTATTAGGTGTCCGGTACCTTTAAATATGAGTCGGGGGAATCCAGTCATTGTTAATGATTCGTTGGTACTCGTTAGTCTGTCGCTGACGGGTCACATCCTCCAGATCCTGGTACTGTACCTCGTGTTCCACCAGTTGCTCCTTGGTCAACAGAGATTGATCCGGTGTCAGGGAGGGTCTCACCTCGCTAGGCATCCCGACTCGGACCACGAAATCATCATCGTTAATACGTCGACAATATGGGGTCGGTGAAGTGGGGCTCACCACGGTCTTGGTGACTCCCTGTGGGTCGCACATGAGTGACTTCGCTTTGAGGGACACCCAGCAACAGATACCAAGTAGGACAACACACATCATGCCACCAACGATGTACCACATTATCTGACTGTTGAAAAACGAGGACTCGTCTTTCGATGTAGAGGTGTCCAGTTTAGGGGTGACGAGGATGGGTTTAAGGTTAGGTGTTTGAGAGACAGCTGGAGCATGAGAACCATACTTAGCGACATCCGTCTGTGTTGACAGCTTGTGGTTGGGCGTTTCGGTTGGGAGTGTGAGAGAAAAGTCAACTTTAAGATTCATCACAAACTTTTTCTGGAAGCTCTTTGCAACGAAGCAAGTGACCAGGGCCGGTACATCTTCTCGAGTAACACCCCTAACTGACAAAGCCTGGTTTAGGTTTCCCTCGACGAAGAATCTGTCTTCATGGTTCTGTGGGTCGATGTACTGGCCATTGAAGAGCCACCCCATCTCGCGTTCCGGAGTTGTTCGGCATTCGAAGCTGGCGAGCGCACCAACGTGTTCTGGTATCTTGCTCTGCTCCAACTCGAGAGTTATTGGTGTTTGGGTGGCCTCGACAGGTCGTAAGATGATCACACTGCCTGCAATACTACGACCCATTGCGTTTTGTCCCTCACATATGATTTCAGTTCCGTTGTCATGAGATGTGATGTTGGAGATGTGAAGTACCGCCCCATCGCTACCCACTGTATGGTGCCGGTCTGGTTTGACTTCCCACTTAAAGGCAGACACAGGTGGGTTATCAGAAGCAGATTGAAGGCAGATGACTTCGAGATCTTCCCCGATGGCTAACCCGCTCGTGCTGGTCGGAATCCACACAGTGGGTCGGTCGAGAAAGCACGAGCCCGCACTCGATCCCTTGTATGTCATTGAGCATTCATACCGTCCCATGTTGATGGCCTCCGGTCCTGCTACCGTGGTGTACACTTCAAGAAAGCTTTCTTCGTCATCGTCAACGGTCTGTTGAAGTGAGTCGCCATCTTTCATCCACTGCAGGCTGACCAGGGGGCTTCCCCTCTCCGACTTGCACTCGAGCCTCATGTCATCGTCAACTGGAAGAACCGAGCATTTCGGGTACTCATTAGACGGTCGGTACTCAACAGCCAACTCAAGGGTTTGTGACGTGGTATGGACAGACTCTCCCGCCTTCAGCTTGAAACAATACTCTCCGTTTTTCGATGCGTCCATGCCCTCGATTGTAAGATAGGCAACAAAGTGGCGATCCCGGAAAAGCTCTATCCTCGTAGTATACACATCGGTCGTTTGAGATTGGGCACTTTGCTGCTCGGCGATGACCCGGCCGTCCACCGTCCAGGTGACTCTTCCTCCCCCGGTGCCCCCGACCTGGTCACCGAGGACGAAGCCGACCGGGAATCGCCCAGAGCCGATTAATGTGACGCTTTGGTTGACGGGAATGATGGTTTGATGTCCAGCTACCTCTAATGATAAAACAGCCATGGCTGGTGTAGCGCAAGGCGCCAAGACCAGGCAAAGAACTGCGATCAGGACGGTGGGAACAAGTTTAGCTTTACCAGCCATTATGCCTTTACTTTCAGACTAGAATATCCACGGAAGAAGAACAGTCATCAGAATCTATAAGAACAACCTGTGATTTTGCAGTTAGTAGCAACTCTTATATACAAAGCAACCACTCAATGAAAGTAAAACCGCAAACAGACAGTATAAGTTTATAACTTCATTTCCGTAACCGGTATAATACACACAAGGCTCAATTACAGAAAGTGAAACCAGGCTTAACAGAAACAGCGCTAGTGCCATAAGGTCAGTGGCTTAACTAAGGTTAATCATCTAATTCTACCTGCATGGGTAAACTAAGGCACAAGGGGGAGGGGGCACGTTTTTTGTAGGGTGGGGTGGCACATCAGAAAACCGAAGTTCCTGCAGAATTATTCCAAGATCAATCTGAGCGGTTTATATAAAAAACACTTTGCTTAGGAATTATTACGAGCTGACCCTCAAGTTTCGGTCATTTATTACAGCTCCCTGTGGAGTATATTTGTTGCAAGTGCTGTTTTAAAGCTACATTATGCACATGAACTATCTCTGCCCTCACAGGTACCCAATATTACCCCTGCGTGAAGAGAAGAAACTATGACAGAAAAAAACACCCTGGTTACACGAAGTTGTGTGCTTTCAGATGCTTGATTTCGAGACCTCAACTTCTAAACTTGAGGTCTCGAAATCAAATTCGTGGAAAATTACTCCTTTCTCGAAAACTACATTTCTTCAGAGAGAGCCGTTTCTCAAAATGTTTTATACCATCAACCTCTCCCCATTACTCGTTACCCAAAAAAGGTTTTAATATGCTAATAAATATTTTGAGTAATTACCAATAGTGTGCACTGCCTTTAATGACACTCCCGTAAATTAAATACCGAGCAATGAGTGCAGAAATGGAATGTGTTGGATAACAAATCCACTGTGAGACTCTTATTGGGACAAAGTCAATTCCCGAGCGCGAGAATACAATAGACAACAACATTTGAATATGACTGGACGTCATAGCTGACATACCTGAAGTCGGTTAACAAATCGTGTAGGTCTACCCCCCATCCTTTTCTGGAATTTGGGATTCATTCATGCATTTGCCGTTAAGACGAGAGGTCGACTGCATAGGGAACATAGTATAGTGTTTCCGTTTCCTTAGTTTTTTAAGTTCAGCCAAATGGGTTTTCTGAGTTGCGACTTAGTCACGTTATGCTCCTGCTGCCTGTTAGCAGTACGGTGTTCAAGTGATGAATTGGTGAGTTCAAATGTAGAATATTAACATTGTAACAAGCCTTCAGAAACACTGTTACGTAACCACAATGTGTAATATTCATTTGCCGTAATTTAGTCAATATCAGAATGTGGAAATGCTGAGTAGATAAAGATGGCATTATTTGTCTCACAAGTTTAAGATGGCATAAATAGTTAGCACTAAACATTATTACCAAATAAATTCATGACCCGCTTGTAAAGGAAGTAATATATCAAATGCCAGGCAAGTTATTTCCAGTTGCAGATGGTATAGTCCACAATTGGTAACTTCTAGAGCATTAGACATCAGATAAATACAAAAATAAGTTCGATTGGCTGTTAAGATAAATCTTAGGCAAAAACAACAACACAACAAAACTAACATGCTTAGCGTCCCCGCTTGCTTCCTTGTTAGAAAACCAAAAACCGCGTCCCTATATCCGTTATATTGGGCCAGCTGGTTGTCTTTAAAAGTGTGTAAAGCGCCTTTTTAACCTGTTGAAACCTGGGCCTAATTTCATAGAGCTGCTTAGCACAAAAATTTGCTTAACATTTAATTTCTGCTTGCTTCGATAAAAACAGGATTACCAACCAAATTTCCACATGTGTTTCAGGATGAGCAAACAAAAGCTGAATATCAATCAATAACAAGCAATATGCAACAATTTGAAATTTGGTTGGTAATCCTATTTTTATCAAGGAAGAAATGTCAATGCTTAGCAAATTTTCGTGCTGAGCAGCTCTATGAAATTGGGCCCTGGGAACATTGTTTGGCAGAGTGCCATGTATCATGCAATGCCACTGCGAGACACTTCCAGTGGCGGGTTGAGTCCGCCACCAGACACCCCATTGTGATGATAAACAAAACCACGTTGTTTTTTGGTTGTGATGGTGACAACGGAGTCTTGACGAGCTTTCTCTTTTTTTTTTTTTTTTTAAAGTCATCAACTGAAAGTAAAATTTTGTAAAAGGAAGTTATTGTCATTCGAAGGAAAACTTTATTCTATACAATTGTTTTTTGGTTGTGATGGTGACAATGGAGTCTTGACGAGCTTTCTCTTTTGTTTTTATAAAATAAGTCATCAACCGAAAGTAAATTTTTTTAAAAGAAAGTTATTGTCATTCGAAGTAAAACTTTATTCTATACAGTACACTCGTTTTGGTCCAGTAAAGTTTTTAAAATCATTAGGATCATCTTAAAGGCAGTGGACATTATTGGTAATTGTCAAAGACTAGCCTTCACAGTTTGGTGTATCTCAACATATGACTAAAATAACAAACCTGTAAAAATTTTAGCTCAATCGGTCATCGAACTTGCGAGATAATAATGAAAGAAAAAAAAAACCCTTGTCACACGAAGTTTTGTGCGTTTAGATAGTTGATTTCGAGACCTCGAGTTCTAAACTTGAGGTTTCGAAATCAAATTTGTGGAAAATTACTTCTTTCTCGAAAACTATGGCACTACAGAGGGAGCCGTTTCTCACAAGGTTTTATACCATCAACCTCTCCCCATTAATCGTCACCAGGAAAGGTTTTACGCTAATAATTATTTTGAGTTATTACCAATAGTGTCCACTGCCTTTAAAAGGGTTACTTTGCCTTCGGATTGCCTGGGCGCTTTTTGCTTAACAAAACGTTTGTATGAAATTCGCATGGTTGGAAAGATATTTTAGAAGTAAAATTTTTATCGTTGGCAGGGGTCTGGTTTTACACATCTTTTATAACAGATTTTATACTTTTGTTTTAACCTTGACAGTCTAAAGATTTAAAATAAATCAACAAATAAAATGATTCTCGTCCTTCAAATGGGATATAAAGCCGTTGGTTCCGCGTTTTGTGTGACGCAAATAGGAACCCAGTGCACTTGCCAAAAAGAGAAGGGGTTCGCGCCGATGTTCCTGGTTTGATGGGTTGCGCATTGCGCCACAGCACATTGTAAGCCAATACATGGTGCTGGGAATAGGTCTCATACTCCAACACGAATCTCCACATACCTTGCATGCAAAAACACCAACAGCTTTGACACACCCATTAGAACGTGATAAAGCACTATAACGTTTTTAAATATCTCTCGAAACTGTGTGGTTAAAGTATAATAATTTTCATTAAAGAACCAGCCCAACGGTGTGCTACATTTTATAAAAACACATTTTTTTACTCTACAAAATGGTTCCACTGGTTGTACCCCTACAGTCAAGCTAATGTTTTTTTTTTTTTTTTTTTTAAATCATTACTCACTAATTTCAACACTGTTGTTTTTTGTTCATGAACTTATCCTTCAATATAATAAGGAGTCGTTTCAAAGAATTGATAGATTTGTAGGCCAATATGCCCACGTATTTGAAAAGGGTATACGATCAAACACAACAAGTTCATTAAACTATTTTCTTGGTAAAAACAAGGAAACTGCTCAGCAAACTTAATATCTGTTCACTGTTTCACCATTGCCTTCTGTAAACCCTGTAAGTTATTTGTAAATCTGTGAACTTTTTTTTTTTCTGAAACAAAAGGGTCCAATGGCTTTAACTGACTTTTTGAACTTGAATCACACAAGGTGAGAGTGCCATGCTAACCATGTAATTAAAGGGTCTATGTAACTTTTGTAGGACAAAAAACACAATGTCCACAGATTTACACTAAACTTACACAGTTTGAAGAAAATGATAGTAGAAAGCTTCCCTGAAAATACTACGTGCTGAGGTGCTGTAGTTTTTGGGAAATGAGTAAAACAATGTCATGAAAATAATTTTTGTCTCATGAGACGAAAATTATTTTAATCATTTACAAACGTATTTTCATGACATTGTTTTACTCATTTCTCAAAAACTACAGCACCTCAGTAAGTAAGATTTGAAGGGAAGCTTTTCAATATTATTATCTTCAAACCCTATAAGTTTAATGTAAATCTATGGACATTTTGAAAAAGTACCCAAGTCTTTTAAGCAGTAAGGTTGGAAACTATTGACGTTGGAAACCTTTGATCATAAATAATTATATGTTTCACTTGAGTCGTTACTTTGTTTCTAAGTATATTATATTCTAATATAGCTATTAAAAATCTGAAATTATAATTTATTTATTTATTTATTATTATTTGTTTTTATTTTTCTGGGGGGCTTAGAGTTAGGGTTAAGTCAAATTGAAGAAAAGAAAACAAAATCAAAATTATGAACATTGAATATATTATAGAAGGGCCCCTTCAAAATAGTTAATAATTATTACAAATATTGTTGTCTTGTGTACGCCGAATAATGACATCATGTCATGTTTTGAACGATGTCTCTTCGGTTGTCAGAGTCGATTGTTTATAACTAGTTTCAGTTGTTTTATTGTTACTTTTCCCCGATCTGACATAGTTGCAATTCCTCAAACCTGCGGTTCGTAAAGGTTTCGCGAAATGCCGCATGCACGTCATATATACGTTCGAGTCGAGTACGCAATAACGCCCCTTCATTAAAGACAGTGGACACTATTGGTAATTACTCAATAATTCATAATTATTAGCACAAAACCTTTTCTGATGAAAAGTAATGGGTAGAGGTTGATAGTATAAAACATTGTGAGAAACGGCTCCCTCTGAAGTGACGTAGTTTTCGAGAGAGAAGTAATTTTCATCGAATTTGATTTCGGGACCTCAGATTTAGAACTTGAGGTCTCGAAGTCAAGCATCTGAAAGCGCACAACTCCGTGTGACTAGGTGTTTTTTCTTTCATTATTATCTGCCAACTTTGATGACCGATTGAGCTCAAATTTTCACAGGTTTGTTATTTTATGCCATATGCTGAGATACACCAAGTGAGAAGACTGGTCTTTGACAATTACCAGTAGTGTCCACTGTCTTTAACTATGTTAGGCGTACTTCGTGCGCCATCCTTATGGTTATGGGGCAAATGCCTTTGTATTTTTTCCTTGAAACAGTTGGATAAAGAAAAGTTAGTGTGAAGTGTAAAAAATTAATGTGTTGTAAAAGTTACAACGTGTTGCATGATGTAGGTTTGCCGACCAAACCAGCAGGCGATTGGATATAGGACATAGTGAACGAAACTCCACTATATAAGTTTAGCAATAAACTTCTTGGATAGCAGCGCAGTCATTCTTCGCCATTACTCATTGGTGACTAAAACCTTTTTTGTAAAACTGCTTTCAAAATGGTTCAACTAAAATTTGTGAGTGATTATCATGTGAAAATGGTCGATATAAATGATTGATTTTGACTAGTCAGCTAAAATTGTCACCATCCCAGATAAAAAGATAACTTTGTATAAGATATTCACTCAAAGCCTTTTGGGGGAAATCTACTCTTGTTTTTTTATTTTTTAATATCATAACTAGAAAATCTGTCAAAACGAGAATTTGATACAAAATGATGATTTCTGTTGGTTTAGATGTGAACGATCTTTAATGAGTAATGAGCTAATCAGCTAGACTAATTTGATACAAAATGATGACTTCTGTTGGTTTAGATGTGAACGATCTTTAATGAGCAATGAGCTAATCGGCTAGACCACTTAAGCCCTTGTTCACGCTGGTACCTCTTATCCCTGTGTAATACAACCCTGGAGAAGGCCCAGGAGTTTTTCAACCCATGGTTACCCCGGGCACACTTACGTTCACACTGTCCCGTCTACGTCCTTATTTCACAGGGTTCTGGTTGCACTTATTCAAAGATTACCCCTAGGTTACCGCTTACCCCTAGGTTACCGCTTACCCCTAGGTTACCGCTTACCCCTAGGTTACCGCTTACCCCTAGGTTACCGCTTACCCCTAGGTTACCGCTTACCCCTAGGTTACCGCTTACCCCTTCTCCAGAGCTACTCCCCAGGGTATGACCAGGGGTAAAGTGATAAAAGTGTGAACGGGCCAGCGGCTATTCCCCATGGATAACCCCGGGAAACAGATTAGTGTGAAAGGGGCTTTAAAGAGAATTTACAATAATCCCTATCTAGACGCCTAAGAACATTTGACCTTCAGACAACATTTCCAAGTCGACAAAAAAAAAGTATGTAGTTACAGAATAATTTATTGATTCACTCAAGGTGCAGTTTTTCAATTACAAAATAGCAATACAAATTGTTTGTAACTTATCTACAAATTGAATAACACGCCAGCCATTTGAGAGTTAAACTTATATAATGTTTGGTACAATGACTTCCCTGTTCACAAGTGAACACTCAAATTTAAGTACCTCAACCCCCCCCCCCCCCCCACACACACACACACAAAATCCAAAACGGAAACCAAACCGGAAAACAAAACAAAAACCCAATTGTTTGTTGTCTTTTATGTTACTATGACAGCACCAATTGAGCTCTCTAGCCCTATGTTGGTGGTCTCCCTAACCCTTTGTTCAGGGGTGGCAGTCAGAAACATTCAACCTGTAGCTGCCATAGTAGCCAGGAATTACACCCAATTAAAAGTTTGAGCTTTCCCCAAGCCATGACAATTTTTGAGAAAGTCAAAATTGAGCATTCACTTATGACCAACGGGCCCCATTTCATAGAGCTGCTTCCACGCACAAAAAGTAGCAACGCACAAAATAATTATGTTTACCCGAATAAAGTAATCAGCCAAAAAACAATATCACATGTACCAATTATATCTTGCACCCTGCTCATTTTGGATTAGCAGTAAATTTTCCGGCAATATTTCCTATTTGAGCAGTATCTATCTTCTCAACATGGATATCAACACTTCTCTATTAGTTTTGGTTTTTTACCCATACACTTATGTGTGTTAGCACTGTATACTCAGTCCTGTGAAAAAATATCACAGGCATGTTACTCGGGTGGGATTCGAACCCACCCGAGTAACATGCCTGTGATATTTTTTCACAGGACTCGGGAAAGTAATGAGTATACAGTGCTAACACACATCGGTGTATGGGTAAAAAACCAAAACTAATATCCTTATCCCCGATGCAAATTTAACATCTATTATAACACTTCTCTACTTACAGGGTCAGCACCAAACTAGCTATGTAAGCAAAGAATGTTTGATACATGAAGTACACACCTACCCCCCTACAGATCTCGTTTGTGGGGTCTTGCTATTGCTGTTCTACTATTCCTTTTCTAAAGCAATTCTCTGTGGGGTACCACTTTATCAAAAAGAAAACGTTGTGGGATAGCATGGTTCCATTGTTAAAAGTACCTTGAAGTTGTGTGCACACGTCAATTCTTTGCTAATCTGTGAAATCCTCTATCAGGCCTGTATGCTTGGAAAGGGCACCCTATGGGGAAATTGTAAATTTCTACTGGAGCACTGCAAGGGCACCAAGGCAATGACCAGGGGGCATGGAGGCAATCGCCTCCGTTGCCTCCACTAAGTATCAGGCCTGCTCTATATACAGAATGGATTTTCAGCAGCTCTGTAAGCTCTATGGAGTTGGGTCCAGGACCGTCATTGCGCCAGGCATTTTGTTTCTATTTACAATAAAACTTTTATGCAAATGGCTTACACTACTGTACACCCCAGAGTTGGTCCTCTCTGGCTATAAAAACACACAAATACACTGTACATGAGGGAAAAGGCTGGGTCACACCAAACTAGTTCTCGAAGCGTCCTGAACAGTCCTAAGAAAATTGTCAAATGGGTTTGGTCTGACTGGAATGTACAGCTTTGGCTATTTAATGTAACCTTAGTAGGTTAAATGAACATGCTACAAACGAACCCGGTCTGTGAGCACACATAAATCCAAATAATGCACGACCCCACACATCAAGCATGTTCATAGTTGGATCCAAGTATGGCAATTCCGTTCAGAGTAGCTTCTTCTCATTTTAAGTAAATTGCCAAGTAAATTGCCCGTAAATTTTGAGCAGGCTCAAAGTTCTGGAGCACCATCATGATCAAGCCCATGCATGAAGTACGTAAACTTGCTGTAGAAAGTTGTTACTACGTCCACTCGGTTTGCACACATTTTTTAGAACATAGTGAGGAGTTTGGTGTAAATGGGGCTTTAGAAGTAACAAATTAAATTTACAATCAAGTTGAGCAAAAAACAGTCTCATGCTGTGATTGACCCCGATAGTATCTCATGTTACTGTTTCGCTGACCCCTTCACCTTCCATGGTCTGCTGGGCGGCAGCGGCTGCCCCCTGTGCCGGTGCTGATGCCCCGGCTAAGGCAGCTGCAGTGTCTGCCCCAGGGACACTGATCGTTGATGACGCAACGTCGTAGCCAAGTTTTTTCATGTCGCGAGTGATGATGTTGAAGGTGACCTTGACGTGACCTTGAGATCGCACCCTCGTGACTAAAACAAAAAAACAAAAACAAAAATTCTGTTTATTCTTGTAAACCATAACATGGTGCTATGTAAAAAGAAGAAGTAGGTCTCATAATTCAAACGTAGTCCCACATCCTTACAGGAAAAAAGTGTACGATGAAGCCCCTTGAGCGTCACTGAGGGACCAGTGTTTATATTATAGTATACACACAATTAATAACGACAAATCTAAATAAGATTCACACTCACAAATCGTCGGCTCAGTGCCTTAAGGTCATTAATTGCAATTTCATATTCAATCAAAATTCATTACCGGTAAATGGAAAAAAAGCAAATCAGAAAAATACATTTGAATGAATGTTTCTTTTGACTTTGAAGCCTAGTCTTGATCAATAAACTTCATTTTACCAGGAGGTCCAACATACGCAAAAGCAATTGTATCAAACCTATACAAGTTGCATTTAAGGCAGTGGACACTATTGGTAATTACTCAAAATAATTATTATCATAAAACCTTACTTGATTACGAGTAATGGGGAGGGGTTGATAGTATAAAACATTGTGAGAAACGGCTCCGTCTGAAGTAATGTAGTTTTGAAGAAAGAAGTAATTTTCCGCGAATTTGATTTCAAGACCTCAGATTTAGAAATTGAGATCTCGAAATCAAGCATCTGAAAGCATATATAACTTCGTGTGACAAGGGTGTTTTTTCCTTTCATTATTATTTCACAACTTCGACGACCGATTGAGCTCAAATTTTCACAGCTTTGTTATTTTATGCATATGTTGAGATACGTAGTCTTTGACAATTACCAATAGTGTCCACTGCCTTTAATTACTTTTCAGTTCAAGTTCTTATCAGAACCCCCACTTCTCTCAATAGATTGATTTTACCAAACAAGATTTCTCAGTTTTGAGACAAGTTCTGCGGAGGTGAAATGCAGGAAAAGATTAATTACCATAACTGGGCAGACACATTTTAAAGTTCAACAATCTAGGGTTTACAGGATGGATGAGAGTCATTGCTGTCAATAAAACTAGGACCCACATTTTAGTAGTTGCTCAAATGATGGTATTTTATTATTTAGTTTTTTATTCCAGGTTTATAGTTTTGGTCCATATTGAGTACGTGCAATTTTCTTGTGACTTGAGGTTAAACTTTCGATTCTGAACTGAAAGAGTATTAACGCTGTACAGACCTCGATTGAAAAGAAAACTTTGGAATAGAAAGTTAGAAAGTAAACACATTACGATCACAGTACATATCTGTTATTGATTAGAATATCCGAAACGTGGAAGTGTCGTGGCCGAGTGGTTGAGAACACCGAATTCAAACTCTGGTGTTTCTGATCAGCAGAGTGTGGGTTCGAATCCCCAGCCGTGACACTTATGCAAGACACTTAACCATTGCTTCGTCCTTCGGATTGGACGTAAAGCCGTTGGCCCATGTGTTGTGTAACGCATGTCAGAGAACCCAGTGCACTTATCCAAAAGAGAAGGGGTTTGCCCCGTTGTTCCTGGCTGTGGCTGCTGTCTGTGCCATAGCACCTTGTAAACCCTTATAAGGTGCTACATAATTGGGTCGCAGAATTCATAACTTAAAAACCAATTATTTCTGTGTAATACTAAGCGCCTTGAGTACCTTGTTTGGTACTTGTAGATACGTGCGCTATATAAGACTTCAATTTATTATTTATATTTGATCAGCCTTGTGAGCCTGATACCACATTGCACTGCATTCAAATCAACAATGATCGATGCCATTTAGCCTACATGTAGTACGCTTTTCGCTAACACTGTAATCCGAAGCCAAGATAATTGTAGAAAGAGCGATCTCGTGGCGGTGGTGTAATATCAAAAAGCAAAGGTTGCTCAGAATCTGCAGTATTTACAACCATTGGATCATGGGGGGGGGGGGGGGGGGGGGGTGTAAGAGGCTTTTACACCTAAATGCATAAATTATATCATTCAAGTAGGGCGCCCTCAGCGAGAGGTCAAAAGAAGGTTACTTATTGGATAATCCTGTTTGCCGTGCACATGCAGCTGTGCGTTTTCCATTATTTCATTATCGTTTTACAAGATGGTGGCTTGATGGCGATTTCCCTAAGGTTCACACACACCAATCCTTTGTACAAATTCCTTCACAAAACAGAATGTTTACCATATCAGAGGATATATTCTCACAGGTTGGTTGTAGAATGTTTTTTGTAAACTTAATTGGATTCGGACTAAATGAGTACAGTATATACTACATGAAATCTAGTTCTTAACCACAATTATAAGATGTTGTACTTCCTGCACTTCTTCTTCAAGGGTTTGGGTACTTCAAAAAATCCCCAAACAGAACAATGGCCAAGAAGTTGCACGTAACACATCTCAGGTGCCTGGACACACCACCCTTGACGTGTGTACTGGTTTCGAGCTTACGCAACCTGCGTGTTTCGCTCCTCGCTTTAGTTCCTTCCCCGAAACACTCTTGACCATAATGAAATGGACACTGCTTTGTACTGTTTTGTTATAGGTTCACTAAGTTCTTCTGACTTTCTCTTTCATCAAAATATGAGTTTCAAGTTTGAGGCAGTTCATTTTAACTCAACCATGGTATGGAAGGAAAAAGAGAAATGATCAATTTTGGTTTTAATGAAAACTGTTTTTGCAAAAAAAAAGGTTACAGCCTAACATTTTGGTAGTGACACCTGTGTCCTTGAGCAAGATACTTCTCTTCACCCAGGGGTGTAAATGGGTACCTGCGAGGGTAGAGGTTGATAATTGTGTTTGAAAAAGCCTTCTGAGAGCATGGCAGCTTGGGCTGTATACTCCCCAGGGAGCTGAATATGGTCATGTATTGTTATGTATGTATTGTCTCTGCTGCGCCTTGAACATCTGTTAAGATTGATTTGGCGCATCCCAAATAACTATTATGATTACTATTATTAATACTATTAAAGGAATAATATTGGCCCAATGACCAGGGCACTAGTACATTGATACAGTTATTGTCAAAATGCTCTACATTGGGGTGGCAGGGTTGGCTTGTGCGTAAAGCGCTCGCCTCTCACCAAGGTGACCCCGGTCGATTCCCGGTCGGGCCATATGTGAGTTGAGTTGTGCGTTGGTTTTCTGTTGTGTCACAAGGGTTTTCCAGACTATCCGGTTTTCCTCCCTCAGGAAAAAATCAAACACTTTCGATCTTGAAAAGGGTTTCTAGTTTTTAATAAAATGCGGTCATAATGGGTTGATGTGGCTGGCAGCTGAAGGCGCCCTTGCATGCCTGCTTCTCGAACACGTTGTAGCCGCGTCCTTCGCAATTCAGCTCTAGCTGCGAGTAAGGACGATTAGCCCCCCAAATTATTATTATAAGAACTAGTTATTATTTCCTTGCTTAAGGACTTGATCCAATATCCAACCAATGATGAACTCACCTTCTCTGCCTTCACCCCTTGCCACTACATTGACGTCAACAAACTCAGGCCTTCTACTCAGAACCCAACTGTGAATGTAGGGGAAAAAAAGAGCAAATTGAATGGAAAGGAAAAATGAATGGACACTCTTAGCTGGATGTTACAGCCAGATTCATTTTCAGCATGAGCGCAAAAGCCATTTAGGGAATTTTTGTCAGGCAAACAATCAAGGGACACTTTTTCAACGATTTCCCAACTTTAAAAATCACTTTGCTCTTGCAGTTTGTGTGAAGTTTTACATTGAAATCTGAGTTTTTATTGTTGTTTTTGATTTGTGTAATAACTTTTAATAATGCTACTGTTACCTAGTTGTTACAGTTAACTAACTTTTCCTTCAATGATAAGGGTAAAAAATGGGAATAAATATGATGACGACTTGCTGTTTTCATGCACTTATTTCTTTTTGCTATTTCCTTAAAGGGAAGGTATACATTTCTTGACAATGAAAACTTTTGGTTTGTTAGTATAAAGCATATTGAGAAACATTTCACGTTGAAGTAATGTGGTTAAGTAAATAAATAAATAAATAAAATTATACCCCAAAAGAGGCTTCTCAGACGACCATTTGAAATTAAATTTTTACAAGTTAGTTTGATTGAATACTTCTACAATAGGATTAAAGCTAACAAATGGTTCCAAAAACCAAAAGTATAATTGTGCCTTTTAGTCTGGGCTTACAGGCCTCAACAAATCTTGATTTTTGGTTGTATTCCTTTTTTCACACTCCTGTCCGGTATTTGCTTGTCTTTTACTCTTGTTTCGACCATAGCTTCGACTGTGTCTCTTTTTTTTCTTTTCTAAGAGGCCCTGAATACAAATCATGCAAGTCTTTGACTTTTCGCAATATGCTTAGCAAGCACTCACTGTTCTTTCACCATTTTCTTGTATTCTATTGCTTTCTCTTTTATTGAGTGTCAAAATTATAATTTGTTTGTAAATGTATCCTTTTTGCAGTTTGCCAAAATAATAAAACAAAAAGATATGTGGGTGTTTGCTTCGCTTAGTAATGTTGTCAGAACCTACTACCGATACCATGCACACTCTCTTTGAATCAAGACAAGGTACATTATTTTGTAAAATGCTGATCTGCTGAAGCTTCTATGCATAACGTGAATTTTTCACTTTAATAGGGTAATGCACCAATAACACTAGACAAAGATGAGGCTAGGTATTATGTCGAACCTTGTGAGCTTTTGGAATCTTGACGAAGACTCAGGAACAAACATTGGCAGAATTCTTTGGTGTCTGAAAATGAAACAAAAGCATTGAACAAACAAACTTTAAATTATTTTGGAAGAATACCAATAATATTGAGATAATAATGAAACTTTATTGACATCTTACTATTCTTACATATCAATCGAACCACTATAGAAAAAATTCTTCTCACGAGTGTAGAACTGAAACTTGCGCCAAAGAGATAAGATAAAATAAATTCCAGGTCAGTTTACAGAAACAAAAACGGCAATTTCTTATCAATTCTTTCCATACTTTCTCATTCTATGTGTTTATAAAGCCTACTATGTACTGATAAAGCATTGTGGGAAGCGTCGTGGTCGAGCGATAAGACCACTGAATTCAAACTCTGGTGTTTCTGATCAGCAGAGTGTGGGTTTGAATCCCCAGCTGACAAGACACTTAACCATTGCTTGAGATGGGACGTACTGCGTTGGTCCCAAGTGTTGTGTAAACGCATGTAAAAGTGCACTTATCGAAATAAATAAATAACAGCCAGAAAAGATAAGAATTTTGTTGTTTGGTTTGGACATGTCCCTAATCATACACACGAACATGCGAAATATTAAAAAAAATTACAAAAAAAAGACCAAAATCTTCGAGAAACAAAGGGTTTGAGATTGGAAGGTCATTTCCTAAAATACAGACTTTTCCTCCAAAGAAATACTTTTTCATGTTGACATAAATATTAACAAAATTAAAAACAATTCTTGGCACGCAGCTGGCTATTGTTTTGGCACTTTCTCTTTCTAGAGGCCACTTCCTTGTTGTGGTTTCTTTTTTAAAAAGGAAGTAAGTAAATTAAAACAAATCTCGATTAGCGTGAATGACAGGTACTTAAGTCTCAAAACATTTGGTTTTTTGATAACCCTGGAAAATTAGTTGTTTCGATATCATTTCAGTAATATTCTATATTTTTGAGCCAAAACACAAAAACTTTTTTGGCAAGTTAAAGTTAAATAGTTCTGCTTCTGAAGGCATTAACTTTTCACCTTCTAAAAGTGCCTGTTTTCAAAGTGTGGCGAGCAAAATCTCAGCAAAAGATATTGCTTACAGTTTTATGCTTAGCAAAAGTTAACAGGATACCACTCACACATGGTGCATACAACATGGAGTTTGGGCTGGTAAACCCTTTTCTGGTTAGCATAATTTTGTTGTACTTAGCTACTTTTTGTGCTTTTAAAGCGGCACGATGAAACTGGTCCCAGTATTCTTGTTATTGTCATTCATGATTGCTTTACAATTTTCTGCTTAGCAAATATGAGCGGGACACTACATGCAGTCACACATGGTGCATACAACATGGTATTGTGGCTGGTAAACTCTATTCTGGTGAGCTTAATTTCGTTGTACTTAGCAACTTGTTGTGCTTTAAAAGCAGATCTATGACATTGGGCACTGTAGGCCCTATTCATGTTTTGTTTAACTGTATGTTGCCCCTGACCTGCAAGATTTTATTTTAGCCTTGTTTTGCATGCTCTCCCCTCACTTATTCTGCTTTAAAAAACAACAAAACAAATACAGGAAAATCAAAGTGAAAAAAAAAAAAACCCAACACAAGTCAATAAGTTTACCAGTCCAAATGCCATGTGATGTAAATTACTTGTGCCTTGCCAAATATTGGGTAACTTTTTCAGTTTATACATGAAAGTTTGTTTTGAGTCTCCTTGGATGACCCCCCCCCCCCCCTCGGCCATGAGTCCAGGACCCCTTACTGTTTTATTATTTACCTTCCTGGCGATATTGGTATGTGAACAGCTCCGTATCCTCGAACAATGGCCAGGCCATAGTGATCTAAACCATAAACGCTGACAACAATCTGAGGCCCTGGGAAATAACACAAGAAAAGAAAGCAAAATAAGAGCAACAGAAAAACACACTCCTCCCCTAACTAAAACAAAATTTATACTGATGTAATAAAATTATAACTTTCTGTTAATGAAACAAAAGAATACTCAAAAGTGACATGTAGGTTTTAGAGATATTATAATGTTATCATAACCTTACTTTCTGGTTATCAAACTACGGAACCCTAAAAAGTGCTTTGCTCTGTCAAAGGAAGGATCATAGTTTGGTCATGACCCTGAATAAAATTGTGTAATTTCAATTTTGTTATTTTATTTTATGGGTCCATTTGGTTGGTAAGCAGTTTGCTGTTTTCTCCTTTGTGATTTCCCTAGCTCACTTGTTATAAAGATGGTAACGATGGTAAGTATCCTGTGAATTTATTTCATCTGAAATGTCGTTGTTGATTAGAAATCAGTAAAATCATTACAAGCTGTCTTCTAGTGCTTATTAAAATAAAAACAGTTAAAATCATGTTTTAAAACTGTCAGGAAGCTCAGGACGTACACAATTCTGGTCCAGTAAACATTTTGAGTTACACGGCCAGGGGCTGATTTTCACAAAGCACTTAGAATCATGAAGATGAGTTGTCAGTATTTAAAAAATAATAACAATAATAATGGGTTCTCATAATATAGCGTTTTATCACACTTTGAAGGGGTGTATCAAAGCGGTCAGTTTTCTTTCCTGCAAGTGTTTTGAAGTATGAGACATATTCCTTTAAAGGCACTGGACACCTTGGTAATTGTCTTCTCACTTGGTGTATCTCAACAAACGCATAAAATAAAAATGTTTAATTCCTGTGTCGGGGCCCATTTCATAAAGCTGTTTTAAAAAGCAGAAAAAATTGCCTGACAGATTTCTTTGCTGAGCACAAATTTAGTCAGGCACCAGCTTCACCAATGCAAATTTTTATGTCATTTGAGCTGGTATTCTGTTTCTGCTAAGCAATACTATTTTGTGCTTAGCAAGTTTTGTGCTTACAGGCTTTATGAAATTGGGACCTAAAGGCACCTATGACAGGGTTTATCGCTGCTTACATCCGTGAGGGTTGGTGCTCTTGAAAGTGACTTCCAGTGGAAAGTTCCAGACAAACAGTTGTCGTCCATCTTTAGACTTCTTGGATACCTGTGAGATACCTTCCTCTAGACCCTAAGATGACAGAAATAAGGAAAGGTTATAGATTAATTAGACACTATCTGATTCTAGTGGGTGGCTTCAAGTTCGATTTACAATGTAAAAAGTTAATGTACTAATTGAAAAAAGTTCAACACATCCACGTAAAAGGCAAATCTTTTCGATAACGAGTTTGGTCAAATTTAAATGGGAAGGGAATACACTTTCTGGCTCAACACCTTCCACAATCCTAACCATAACTTGCTCACCTCAGTGTATCTCAAAGTTCCTTAATATTCATTGGGTCCCTTTACAGAAAACTGTGTGTCTGTTTTTGTGTCAAAGCAGGTTTCCCCAGCAATGAATTGAGGTTTCTGCTATTGATGCACAATTTAAGTACAGGAGAGAGTAAATTCAAGTACAGGAGAGAGAGGGAGACATCTCAAACAGATTACTGGACCTTGGTTATGGTTCAGCTTGAGTTTTGGTTCCCCCTGTTCAACAATGTTTCCCCAGATGCCAGACAATTAGTGAAGGGTGAAATAGCCAGAGAGCTAAACTCGCACTACTCATTATTGCTATTAATGAACAACGAGGTAGGGAGAAAATGAGTGGAAAAAAGGGCTACGAGTAGATAGCACACAACTGCAAATGAAACTCACCGATGTTATCACCCAATCTGGTCCAAAAACAAAATTATACTTTAGGTAGAGGTCCTCGAACTCAGGAAACTGGGAAGGAAGTAGAATGAAAAAAAAAAACCACAACAATAAAAAAGGGAACTAGTGTAACAAAGAATGCCTAGTTCCTTAGCAATTAATGATAATTAATGTATCAAAAGTTCTTGCACCGACATTAATAGGCATACACTGTACTACTAGAAACCTTCTCAGCTCCAGAGGGGTACATGTACATGTACATGTATGCAACCCCAGCAGACAAATCGATCAAAACGTGTTCCGTGGCATTTTACATCAGTGAACACAGAGACAACAGAGGTAATTCCAATTAATCGCCTCCATGGCCCCTAGTCATTGCCTTGGTGCCCCCTCAAGATTTGTAAGTCCCTCATACATGTACATTTGCCCTGACATGAAAAATTGCCTTGCCCCCATTTCAGAACAATCCTCTGTTTCTAACAATTCTGAATAACAATTACTAGTCTCAACTATTTACCCCAAGGAGTGAAAAAGAGGAGCATGCTCATGCAAGGACACAACTGTCGTAAACAGGACTCAAAACCACACTTTGTCTGACACGTGTAGAGTCTTTCACTAGACCTTGACTTTGGTCAAGAAATAGTTGACTCACTCTTGGCAGCCAACTCACTATTTGGAAAAGTACAGGGATGCGCTGTGGCTACAGGTCATTTGCGATTTTAATAACTTTTTCGGTTGAATTGGCCATTGAATAATCGCTGTTTAAAACAGCTGTGAAAAAAAGTACCCTTTAATTTAGTTGAATGAGGCCAACCGTCAGATTCCGTAAATGAAAATTGACCGCCTAAATGTATATGATCATGAATCTAGAGTTCTGAGAAGAATTTTTGGAGTCGACCTGAAAAAAGAGGGAAGTCTTTCAGTTTATAACAGGCTTGCATCACAACACTGTCACTGATATCAGTGATAATACTGGAACTCTTATTAAAACAGGGGAAGATTTCACAAAGAGTTAGGCTAGCAGAAAAACTAAAGGCTAGTCCTACATGTAACTTAAGTTGGGAAGAGTAACTCGTCCTAACTCGAGTTGAGACTAGTCTTAACTCTTTGTGAAATAAATCCACCTTAGGCAAGGATTGACATCAATTCGTAAAACAAAACTGAGTAATCTGAAAGTTATTTTTTCTGTTTTAGTTTATTTGAAAATTCAAATGAAAAGTTATAATCAATTTTTATTAAATTACTACTGTTTCACACGTTATTTTCCATCCAAAGTTGGTTCTTAATAAACTTTCTAATTTATGATGATGAGCACATTAAACCAATGTTTGTATGGAGAGAATGGATGTTGCCACGGCACTGGATGGCCAGCTTAGTGTTTTTAATTTCACACCAATCAGCCAGAATCCTTTTATAATAAGTTAGCCTATGTTTCTTCCCAAAGATTTGTGTTTGTATGTGAGAGTTTGCTGACTTCCCTAAACAGGGAGATCATAACAACAACCCAGTTTTAGTCAGGTACTTTTTGTTGCACACAGTAAACACTGACACTGTGTGACACACAGATGTCACTGTCACAGTGTCAGTTGCACTTGCCTGCGTGGTATTAACTATTATTTGTTGTCAAATGGCTCTGCCTGTGCACTGTGTACATGGGAACTGACTACTTATAACTTTAGCTCAGGTTTCAGACGTGTTTTTCCCTTTTTCTATATTTCTAATAAAACCGATCTTAGGAATACATGGAAAGGGCAAGTGAAATAAAACAAATCACAATCTCACTTACATCTCCACTTTCGATTTGTCCGCTCAGCATCAACAAAAACACGGTTGGATTACTCGCCATATTTTCATCTTTCAATAACTCCTCCGGTATTTTGAAATAGCGCCCTCAATAGTTTTGATGAAATTATAATATGAGATTCCCAACCTCCTCTGTGTGTGTAATGATAGACAAACTGCAACCTCCGACTACATGCTGGAACATGCGCGCATTTGGAGGAGGTAAACAAATCGTGTGACAGTGAACGACATCAGTTTCTTGAGCAAGTGAGACATCTATAATTCTTGCAAAATGATCCGGAATTTAGTCCTCTCGAAAGGTGTGGTTTACGTTGTAATATATGTAATATATGGGAAGACTTTCCGTATCCTGCCACCACTTTGCACTCATTTGTATGTGCCGGAGCAAAAGGAACATTCCATTTGACTTGGTGGGTGACAGGATACGGAAAGTCTTAACATTTAAGACTAAATTAATAATAATAGCACTATAGGCCCCCTAGTGCTAAAACTCTTTTTTCCAAATACGTTAAAGTTTTACATCAAATTAAAAGTCTCCTCAAGAGAAATTCAATGGTGCACTCATCATAATAGGTGCTTTCGTTAATTAGTTACTGTTATGCCTCCCAAAAGAGAACAAACATGCAGGCTCTTCTGGTCGCAGACTGAGGTAAAAAGATTGTTAAAAAGTAAGACCCGCACTGTTAAGCTTGCTGCCCTATCCCTCAACGCTCACTCAAACACTCAAAAATGAGATTTTACTGAGAACTTGGTTTAATTAAAACCTACGTAAATTCATGCCCGACCTCGCGTGGGAGCAAAACCCAACTTATCTTACTCAGAAATGGACAATGATTTTACTGTGAAGGTTTTACAGAATATCCGGCCGTCGCTGAATGTATACATTCCTAAAGTAGGAAATTTAGTAACAATGTTGCCCAAAATGGTAAAAAAAACATAAAAACCTGGCAGCACAATTAATAAATGTGTACTTGTGAGGCAAAACAAAATATAAAAAAATCAATGTAAATCTTTAGTTAGTTATAGTTATTCATGACAGTTGTCCAGGTCATGCCAAAAATTACGCAAGAATTACAAATATGCAAGACTTAAATACAGTAAGTTCATGAAAACATGTCAGTATTCTGGAGATCGGCCACTCAAATGTCAATGTGTCTATTTATCTATCTGTGCTGGTACTCCTCAACGCCATTCAGCAACTAAACGAGGGGCCATGTTGGCCATCCGTATAGTTGTCTCAAAGTTTTGTTCCAACTGTCGAGTTGTCTGAGAGACGATTTGTCAGAACACCAGAAATAAAGTTTTGTTGTGCAATTGACCCCATTCACCAATAGCTTGTGACATTATGTTGATGCAAGGGGTCAACAGTAATGTTTATTCTCTCAATGCCTGTAAAGCCACGCCCACTTCACACAAATTGGCTCCATTGATTGAAAAATAAACACAGGTTTTTATTTTATTTTTAGCGTTTTTTTTTGGTTATTGCTTAGCTACTTTTTGTGCTTATTATCTCTATGTAAATGGACCCTGGTTGGCAGGCGTCTTGACCATGACACCATGGTTAAACACTGTCACATCTTTTTTTCTCCAGTGAGCTCCTGTCGGGTATTGTCGAGGGAGTGTGTCAAGTTTGGGTGCAGATCCTCGACTAACAGCAATGGACGACGCCACCAAGCTCATTATAACCTGAATGGTAGAAGATTCCTATGCAGTGGTCAGCCAGCTCCTAGAGTATGTGTAGTCGGCAGCGGGCCTGCTGGCTTCTATACAGCACAGGGACTTCTTAAGGTACATGTAGGAGCAAGCCTGGAATAACACCCAGGCCAGTCAGGCCATGGCCTTGGTGCCCCTTGAAAACTTTCCCATTGACTTCAAGATTTTCCAATAGAGTGCCCATTGCAACATGAAAATTGCTTTGCCCTTTCAAAGAAGGAGTTCTAGGTTAAACAAAAAGTAAAGCAAAAGTTGACCAGGATTGGTGATGTTTTTCAAAACAAAAGAATGACACTCAATAGTTCATTCAGTAAGGCATATATTTAACAAGCACTCTCTCCTGCTTCTTAGATAAAAAGGAATGAAAGAAACTGATAATATTTCTGAGGAGTTATGACTATTTTAATAAAGGTACTCATTTTGCAAGCTGTCCATGGTTGCTACTTACTCAGACCTGTCAGATGTTTAGATTAATGTTCCATGGACAGCTACAAACATAATAATTTGGGGGCTAATCATCCTTACTCGCAGCTGGAGCTGAATTGCGATGGACGCGGCTAGAACGTGTTCGAGAAGCAGGCATGCAAGGGCGCCTTCAGCTGCCAGCCACATCAACCCATTATGACCACAGAGCACAGCCAAGATCAAAAGTGTTTGATTTTTCCCGAGGGAGGAAAACCGAAAAGTCTGGAAAACCCTTGTGGCACAGCAGAGAACCAACGCACAACTCAACTCACATATATGGCTCTGGCCAGGAATCAAACCGGGGTCACCTTGGTGAGAGGCGAGCGCTTTAGGCACAAGCCAAACATGCCAACCTAACATGAGTGCTTTCAGTAAAACAAGCATACATTCTCTTAGAAATGACCAGTTTGTTTATTCCCTTTTTTCAGATAAGCAGGACAGGATGAGGGAATAAATATGTGGTGAAAGGTTTTAAACCAGTAATTGCATTGTGCAAGGGTTCATTTTGAACTTGACCTGTTGTTGTTTCCTTATTTTTTTGTTGTGCCCTTGTGTACACTATTTGGAATGGGCACAATATAAATCAATAAATTATTAATATAAATTCTGAAATTAAATTTGTCCCCCAGGGTAATTCTCAATGTACGGTGGACATCATTGACAAGCTTCCTGTACCATTCGGACTGGTGAGATTCGGAGTAGCTCCAGACCATCCTGAAGTTAAGGTAATTATTTTCAATAACTTTGATTGTTTGGACAACTTTCTGGTGATGATAGAAAGGGTGTTGTGGCCGAGTGGATAAGAGAATCAAACTCAAGATCTAGTGTTTCGGAGTGTTGGTTCGAATCCCGGTCGTGACACATGTGTCCTTGAGCAAGATCCTTTACTTTAATTGCTTCTCTTGTATACCCAGGGGTATACTATTAATGGGTACCTGCCAGGGTAGAGGTTGATACTGTGTTTGAAAAAACCTTCTGAGCATCATGGCAGCTCGGGCTGTTCACTTCCCAGGGAGCTGAGAAAGATTTAAAAAGGAATGTTATTGGACAAATGACCAGGGCGCTAATGTCGAGCGCATTGATATGGTAAAATGCGATATTAGAACCTATCGTTATTATTACTAATGAATCTAATGAATCGACAAAATGTATCAGAGTGTAGTCTAAAGAAACTGAGCACATGTTGAAAAGAAATATAAAATTGTGGGGAAACACCAAATTAAATATGGTGGGTACCCATCTACAAGTACCTGTTAAATACTGGTGAACTCTAACTAGGTAACCGGGGGTTTTGGTTGTTGGAACAAAGTTGAAATACTGAAAACTAAAAATAACATACAGGGCGAGAGGGCGCTATACAAGTCCACTGTTGAACATTAATGATGACAGTGGTTGACTGGCCAATTATCATCACACGAGGGCGCTAAATAAGTTCACCACTAAAATGACAAAGTCACCAATTGGCACAAATTTACCAGAATTTTTTAATCTTTCTACATAGCTTAGTGGGTTCACTCCAGTCTTTCAACCAAAATTTTCTTGGGTCGCGCCGGCCCTTGCCATTTCTTTTTGGAATATGTTTTTGAATCCCCAACAAAATTTTTTAAGTATTAAAAATTGACCACATAATTTAAATGGATAGTTCTAGTACTACCTTTTTTTCCTGATTTGTAGCTCTCAAGGATTTTGTTAAAATGAAAATAATGTTTGAAATTATAAATGGTCTCAATTCTGTCTCATAAATATGAAATCATAATGACAATGTTGGGGGGGAACCAGACTAACAATTGTCACTTGGAAGTCCAAGCAAACAGTCGCTGTGCATCTTCAATGATTCGAATGTATATTTGGTAATTTTACTCTTAAATTGAATGAAAATTTTTAGAAAAAAATTAAATTTGTTATGCCCGAAAAATTGAAATCTGAGAACTATTACAGCAAAATGTTTCTCAGATTGTGTTTTCCTACTACAAGTATTAGGGACTAATAGGCCCAAGGTTGACTTTGCCTTTTAAAGTTTTGTTGCTTTTGAAACGGAGAGGAAGCTCGAGAAAGAAAGGAGGACACAGGGATGACCTACTTGTCTTAAACAAAATGCCAACATACATGTTGTAGGCCTAGATGTAATATAAGTACCCAGAATTACAGGGCAAACTCTTTTACCCCGGCTTTTCCACAATTCCTCCTGAGTGTGAAACTGATCAATTCATGAAGCAGCTGTCTCCATCAAGATATTTTTTTTAACCCAACAAATAAAAGTTTGATTCAATACATTCAGTTGCAGGTGCTGATGCCATTCCATGGACAATTTTAGAAATACCCCCCCCCCCCCGCCCCCCACTATTTATAAATCTTGTTAAGCCCTGTGCTGTCAGCAGCGGCTTCTGGTTAGAGTAATAAAAGAGTGAATACCTTTCCCCTCGTCTTTTAAATAATTGATTCACACAGTTATTTAATCTGCTTCGGAGTAAAACAGATGCAGCCCAGACTCTGTTTGGTTCCTGGTTCAAATTTGTGAATTTCTTGGAATTTGTGTTCAGTTTTGTATCCTGTTTTTTATATATATTTTTTATGTCATGGTCAAGTCCCTGGACTCAAGCTCTGGTGTTTCTGATTAGCAAAATTTGGACTTGAGTCTTGGTCTTTGTCCTTGGCCTGTGTCCAGGGTAATGGGCGCTGTGAGATGCCCTCGGGTGTGACAGCACTTTATAAGAACTGCGTATTATTATTTATTATTAATAAATACCTTGGGCGGTTTCAAGTCTCTGATTGGTAAAAACCTGGTCTCGTAGGGGTGTATTAACGTGCAGTATAAAGACTGGCTTTGGGAAAATAACGATTAAGTGGGCCCCTAAATCAGCATATATCGTGTAAAACTAGTTTGCGTGTTGCATGCACTGTCAAATTTTCATGTTAGTTTCATTGCAACTTCGCGCACTTGCGCGTACACGCTGAAAATGTAACACTTTTGAGGTAACAGGTGCACGCGTATAAACTCGCGTTTTTAACGCACAAAGAACAGCTATCGTCCAATCATTTGCCTCCTTTGACCCCAGTGATGGCGCTGAACAGACCATAATTCAAAAGAGTCACTGGTCTCAAAGTATCCGAAATGTGATTAACGTGTGAAAGAGACGGGAACCATCAAAAGCTAAAATATGGCTTCTGAGTATCGCCGAGAGGTCACAAAATTTGGAAAATTTTAGTCTCTTATTTCAATAAAAAGGTATTTATCACCAGGAATAACAGTGTTCGGACCCGGTCCTCACTGCGTGGTAATGACCTTGGTTGGTGGCTGACGGCAGGCGCTGTCGGGTCCTGGTGAATGATTTTTAAAAATCAATAACCCCAAGTGAGTTATTTGCATTTTAATTTGTTGATGTAGCTGAGTCCAAGGTTAATTATACTTGAACAAATTGTGTGTTACTATAATGACGAAATGTCTAGACAAAAGTCACTTTAATTAAGTTGAACCTTGAAAAGAAACGTGAATGTACAGCCTTCCTCACAACATTCGCTCTGTTTCATCCCTCAACTCCTTTAAAACTACCCTCAAAATCCACCTCATGGTAATTGCCTACAACAACACAGTTTAATTTAAATTTCTCGTTTTTTGTTCATTGTTTTTCTTTGTCGCACCTTGAGCGCCTACTTGCTAGGTGGATATGTTTGCGCTTTACAAGTGTCATATTATTATTATTATTATTATTATTATTATTATTATGTAACATGTAAACTACTTTAGGAAAGAAAGTCTGAAGTCACAGACTTGGATGCATTTTGTTTTAACGCAATGTACATTTATTTTGAATAACCAAAGCAATTATTGTAATTCTTTGAGAAAATAAAAGCTTGACCATAAGTGTAAAATTGTACACTTTTGTCATGTTGACACGGACCTGGTATGTTTGCTTAGTTTACTGTCAGACTGTAGCCCTAAATGTGTACTAGCTCCTGCTTTTAAGGTGTAAAGTCACTCTTCTTTTTTCTATTCCAACATTGGTTTGGTGACAGAATGCTATTGCATTTAGTCTGCACTCAATACATTAGGCAACTTAAAGACATCAGTCCAGTTGGACACTTTCGGTAATTGTCAAAGACCTGAGTCTTGGTGTATCTCAACATAGGCATAAAATAACAAACCTGTGAAAATTTAGACTCAATTGGTCGTCAAAGTTGCGAGATATTAATAACAGAAAAAACACCCTTGTCACACGAAGTTGTGTACTTTCAGATGCTTGATTTCGAGACCTCAAATTCTAATTCTGAGGTCTCAAATTCAAATTCGTGGAAAATTACTTCTTTCTCGAAAACTTTGTTATTTCAGAGGGAGCCATTTCCCATAATGTTTTATACTATCAACAGCTCCCCATTACTCGTTACTAAGTAAGGTTTTATGCTAATAATTATTTTGAGTAATTACCAATATTATCCATCCCAGTGCCTTTAGGTTGACTGCACTCGCATCCCCTCTTCCTACGGCTACTAAAGTTGATTGCACTCATATATATAGAGTACCCTACTTGTTGAGAAAACAACAGAAACTAGTTTCCAGTCAAAATACAATAAAGTTTACTTTCTATCTGCCTAACACTAACAGCCTTATGAAACTGGGCCTAGGTCATCAACTAAATGTTTTGCATTAAAATCCGAAATGCGGAACCTTCTTGTGTCTCGATTGGCTTTGAATAAATTTCTCAGAAATCAGTTTTTTTTTTCCATATTCCCACTTTAGAGCAGAGTAACTCAAAACTCTAGTGTATGGATTTTTTATGCCGTTTAAACACTGCTCTCCTTTTGAGACAATTAAAGTTGAGATGTATTGAATGTCTTAGAATTGTCTCGGATCGATTGCCTGTGTGGTTGTGTCCGAGCGGTCAACTAACTGGGTTTTGGGGAGTACTTCTTTGGACAATTTTGTGAACTGTTGTTTTTGGTTTTGTCTTATGAAAAACTATCTGACACATACATTGTAACCAAGGGGCCATTCAACTTGCTGTTAGTGAAGTTACATACAGAAGGGACAGTCGATGAGAGACATTCCGCATACATGTACATGTACCATGGAAGTACCTCCATTTTACAAAGGTCTCAAAATAGCCAACTGCACCTCTGGCAACTGCCCTGTGCTTTTGCTTTGGTGCCCTCTGAAAAGTTCCAATACAAATGTACATTTTCCATACCCGAGTGTCCCTTACCAGAGGGAAATTGCTGAGTTCCTTCAAGGGCGAAGTGCAAGGCCTGTATACATTGCAGTACATTGTGAATATGATAAAAGTAATCAAATAGAATTAGCTGTTAAAAAGAAACTAATACCAACCAGAAGGACCTAAGGTATAAATGCAAAACATAGTTAATGGCCTAACGTTTCGACCCTAGCAGAGTCTTTCTTGAAGGTTAATCGAAAACACAACAAACATGAACAGGTAAGTGTAACATAAGCAGTGAAGTGGAAATACATGAATAGAGAGTGAGAGCGATTAAAAGTACTGTGACCTTTGAGATAAAATGATGATGTTTGTTTTGTTTCATTCCAAGTTCAAAGGCCTATTGGTAATGAAAAAAAAGAAGAAATTAATGGCCTGACGTTTTTGAACCTTAATGTAGCAGAGTCTTTCTCGAAGGCTAAATGACAACACAACATGAACGGGTAACTAGGTGTAACATACATATTGTAAGCAGTGAAGTGGAAATACATGAATACAGAGAGAGAAAGTACTGTGACCTTTGGGATTGGAAATAAGCTTGTTTTGTTTCACTCCAAGTTCAACCAACACAAGGACTTATAATGGTAAATGTAAAATATAGTTAGTGGCCTGACATTTCGAACCAAGCAGAGTCTTATCGACAACACAACAAACATAAACAGGTAACTATTAGTGTAACATTATAAGCATGAAATACATGAATAGGGAAGAGAGATAACAAGTACAGTGACCTTTGAGATTAGAAATGATGAATTTGTTTTGTTTTATCCCAAGTCCAATCGATATTGTATCAGTCACTATTCCAAGTTTAGAGCGATGTTAGTGCACCCCAGACCCAGGTGTATCTTCTCGATTTCCAGCAGAACCGACAGGGTGCAGTTATCGCATCATTTACCCTCTAATCATTTAATTCCGTCATCTTCAGTTAGGACAGTGTTGTAAGAGTGTTGTGGCACCTCTTGCTGCAGGGAGTGACGGGGAAACACATGCTGGACACCATGAGGTTATTGCACTGTGTGCTTTCTGTATACACCTGCGCTGAGATCTCCCCATGTTTCTTGACCCATGAGAACAAAATTATACTTGATCATTTCTGTTTCCCCAGCCATTTCATTCAGGATAGATATAATATGACTAATTGAATGAACATTTCATGACCCAGATTTTAAACTATTTATCGGGAGTTCATTTTATTTTGGTTGCTACATGGGTTGCAAACCTTTTCTTTGAGTGTATCCATGTCAGTAAATCTTAGTGTCTGGGATGGGGTTTTTCAATTTTAGCAATGTCTGGGCATTTTGTGGTGATGATTATACCAAGATGAATGGAAAGAACGTAAATGTACAAACTCAAAGCCTGTCAGCTGCTCTCTCCTTGTATGTAAGTGTACAATTAGCTTGTGCCTCCGGTAATTCTAGAGCCGGGTACCTGGAGTGAAATGGCTGGGTACCCTCTTGGAAGCCTGCAGCCGATTTCCCGAAACGTTAAGATTAATCCTATCCGAGTGAGGACAAGTAACTGGTCCTAACTTAGGATGGGTTCAATGCGTCCTACGTCTTTGGATACGGTACTTTACTCGTCCTACTATGCAAGTCCTAAGATTAATCCTGAATTAGGAAGAGTTTGGTGAAACCGACGGCTGGTAGTACACAGCAATACACGCCATGCAACATGTACCCCCGAGTTAGACCCAAGTAATGAAATTTAAAAAGACTCCAAAAAACCTACGAGAGCAGCTATAGTTTTCAAGCCCTTTTTTTTATATGAGGCAAGATTGGACAAATTTGAATGGGTTAATTAACATTTCAGGTTCACAGGTACCCCACACAGGCATAAAAACTCTGTAAAGTAGGTTCTCTCGGCCCCAGCGACCACGTCTATCCATAGGACTGCTGGGATGGGCTAACTAATCAGCTTGCACGGATTCATGCGTGCAGTGTTGGTGTGATGCAGGATGGGACTGAACATTTTACCAACAAGCGTGCTTGATACGTTTGCCCATCCCAGCGTCTTTGGTTAAGGCAAGGCGCTGGGGCCGAGCGATTAAAGTAGGTTACTAAAGACAATTAAAATTGAAAAAAAATTTCTTGCTAATCTAGTCTGTACACTTTTGGTAATTGTCAAAGACCAGTGTTCTCACTTAGTGTATCCCATCATAAGCATTTATAAGATAACAAGCCTGTGAAAATTTGGCCTCAATTGGTCATCGAAGTTGCGAGAAAATTATGAAAGAAAAACCACCTTTGTTGGACAAATTTGTGTGCTTTCAGATAGGAATAAAAAATTCTAGAAGTCTTTTATTATTTTAGTGAGAAATTACCTCTTTCTCAAAAACTATGTTACTTCAGAGGGAGTCGTTTCCCGTAATGTTTTATACTATCAACAGCTCTCCAATGCGCGTTACCAAGTCAGTTTTTAACATTTGTTTTGAGTAATTACCAAACGTGTACCTTCCCTTTAACTTATGACATGTAACTTAATTGTGAGACAGTCTGTTTTCTTTTTGCAAAAAAGTAGCAAATGGTCTTATTATACATTAAGTAGCCTTACTCTGCTAGGTAAGAAGTTTGTATGGCTAATTCTATTTTCTCATGTTCTCTTTTTGAACGTCTTTCCAATAATTAGAATGTGATCAACCAGTTCACATCAACTCTAGCAGCAGACAATCAGCGATGCTCTTTCCTGGGCAATGTGGAAGTGGGCAAGCACATCAGCCTGCAAGACCTCTTTCATGCGTACGACATCGTGGTTCTGGTAAGCCCGACTTTTTGTCTTTACTGCAGCATTGATCTACGACAAATATTTTTTCCCCCTTCCATTCATTTGTAAATTTACACTGATTTCTTACTCGTCAAAGTGCACTGTTTTTCTCTATTGCTTCCCCTCATATTACATCTTTGCTTTTAGAAAGAAGGCAAATATTCTGCTTGTTGCTGTTTTGCAAAAGACTTAATACTGACTGTTATAACACTGAGTCTATCTTGTTATTGATTCATTTGTAGCATTGTAATTAAATATTTTCTGGATGCATAACGACAAATTGGAGGGTATATTCAACTTCTTTAGCTTCGGCGAAATGAAGAAAAATAAATGTTCAGCTCACAGTGATGGCGTAGATGAGGTGTTTCGCTTCGTCGTCTGTGAACTTTGAATGTACTATTGTTCATTTTCACACTGATTATTTCTGAGTGATACTTTTTTTTTGCGATTGTCAAACAGCAGTTGATGCAGCGGGAGCTTCATCGTAAATTGGATTGTGAATCCGAGACTCCAACAAAATCCCTGCAGTTGCTTGAAACAGTGCGATGACTATTTGATTAGATTTTCCATTTTGCAGGATATTGTCTGAAAGGCACTGGACACTATTGGTAATTAGACAAAATAATTGGTTGCATAAAAACTTACTTGGTAATTAAACGAGCAATGGAGAGCTGTTGATAGTGTAGAACATTGTGAGAAACGGCTCCCTCTGAAGTACCCTGGATTTAATGAGATCACTCAAATATTCAAAGGTCTGAAGCCTTTTATTTGGACGTCTGAAAGCAAACAAATTTGTGCAACAGGGATGTTTTTGTGCCCATTAATTTCTTGTAACGTCGATAACCAAATGAGCTCAAATTCTCACAGGTTTGTTATTTTATGCATGTTGAGATACAGTACACCAACCAAGTGAGAATACTGGTCTTTGGCAATTACCAAAGGTGACCAGTCCCTTTAAAAACCTTGCAGTATGATTACTTATTGTTTTCCCTCACTTTGAAATGTTAACATTATGTTGACTGTATTCTGAAATGAAGTGAAAATACTGGTCTTTGACATTTATCAAAGATGTCCAGTGCCTTTATAGACACTGGACACCTTTGGTAATTGTGAAAGACCAGTGTCTCAAGTTAATAAACCTGTGTTAATTTGAGCTCAATTGGAAAGAAGAAAATTCAAATATTTATGTGAGAAATACCATGTACTTACATGTATGTTACTTCAGAGGGGTCACTTTTTGCAGTGTTTTATACTATCAACAGCTCTCAATTGATCGTTAGTTTGATCAAACAATTATCAATGGTAATACTACACAACTACACAAACTTGTTTATAATTCGGTTGTTTATCATTTGAAATTTTTTCTCCTCTAAATTTTTACCTAATTACCAATTGCTCCAACCTCGATATTTTGTAAAAACTACGCTTGAACTATACCTGTTGATGACGTGCATCAAAACAAACAATACTTTGATGCCATCTGTGGGGTGCTGGTTTGGTGTTGCAACAAAGTGGCTAGAAACAAAACAGAGCTCTCACAAAAGCAGCCCATGAGTGATGATGTCATATGGCTATTTTGCTGAAGCACGGAATTGGGTATTCAGCAATGACTGCTTAAATTCTGTTTGTGCTCAAAGTGAACTCAATATCCATATCAATTGAACACATATTGAAATGAGTTTCACCAATTGCTGTTTCCGTTCAAGCTGGTCTTTAAATAGGGAATAAAAGATAAAGCAACGAGGTTTTAAACGGTCGTTTAAAACCGGTGAGGTCCTTTATCGCCCGGCCACGACCCTGCAAGGTTTTAAATTGCCGTTTAAGACTGAGTCACTACTCTTATAACTATTCCCATTCATAAGAATGGTTTTGTTAAAAAGCGGAAAATCTATAAAAATCCATTTAACAAATGCTGAAAACTACCAAGTGTCACGTTGTCAGGCTCTGTTTGGCAAAGGGTCAAATTGCAATTGTTGCGTGTATGCGGGTGTGCTTACTCTAGTTGTTTCTTTAAGTACTGGTATGTATTGATTGTGTTACGCGTAAATTAATGTCACACATAAGCTTTCGCGCCGTGCCTTTGTTTAAAGACTTCTTACTGTGTTTATATCACACATTCATAAATACCCCAGACTGTTTTGCTATTCTTTTTTGTGGAGAGCATGTCACGTAGGGGTGTTTAAACGGTTGATAAAGGCACAGCTAGAGCTGTTTATAACCGGTTGTTTTGGATAGCGTTTGTACGGTTTAGCCCAATTAGATGCGAGGATGAATTACTATGCGCACAAATGCTATCCGTAAGCTGTCTCATAAAAATGCAACACACGGAACAGAGCTCAAGAATGTTGGAAAACAAAGTTTTTGGCAGAGTTGTCTACTTTATTATGCCTTTTTACCAAAGGGCATTTATAAACGTTAATAAATGAGTAGTCTCGTTCTTAACCAGTGGCCACAACCCTGCCGGTTTGAAACGGACTCATCATCACCACTAGATTATTCCCTTATTTAAACATGGCCATGTGATGCTGTCTCGACCAATCAGAATGGATGAACAGTCCCAGGTATTAATAAGTATCCAATAAATCGTCGGACCATCAACTGTTTTTTTTTAATGAACATTCAACATGGATAGATTTCTCAAGATTATGCCTGATGGGCAACTAGTGAAATTTACTACTCAAAAATAACAACGTAGAGTGTGTATGCTAGGATAAGATCATTGCAAAGTCCATTGCCCTCATCAACAGTTAATTTTCCCCCATCAACATTCTGAAAAAGTTGTTTCAAATGCTAATTAGCCATTACATTGGCAATTTAGCACAAATTTGAAGCATTCTGGAAAGGCCTAATTCTGTAAGGCCTCATTACACATTGGAAGCTGTGGGGATGGTGTGTGTACTGTTCTTATTACACTAAACCGAATACAAAATTGTACAATGATACACAATGAACAATTTCCCTTGTACATATAGCAGAACAAAAGGCTACAGAGAATGTACAAGTATCAGAGTTGCTACTCTAAAATCACCATATGCTACTCAATATTTGCATTCATGCAGTGTGCATAAAATAAGTTCACGCTAGTTGTCTGGATGCAAAAATTGCTGTCCAAGCGAAAAAGGCTCCCTGATTGTAGCATACCAGAGCTGTCAACTTTCCCTGATTCTGTGGAAAGTTCCCTGAAAATGAGGTTTTCAGTTCCTACCTGATTGCGTGGGTTTGCCCAATTGGGGTTTTTCACCTCTCAAACTGAACATTGTTCTTGATTTATGTTATTTGTGCATGTGCTGCTGGATATGCAGTGAAGTACTTTTTGTAAAGGGTAGTTGCGGTAACGTAACCCTCCCCCCCTTCATGTTCCTGGAATATGTGTCACGATTTTCAAAAGTGGTAAAAATTGAGCAAATCTGTTGACCAGCTGTCGACATTGTACGTGTTTGACCATTTCGCCCTGTTCGCAACTATTGTCACATCCATGGAATGCTTTTGAAGGTGCAACAAGGACAAGATGAGGGCAATATAGGCCATGTAACCTCTGGGCTTCTGTTTAATACCTGTCCAGAAGTTACTTTAGATTAAAGCCATTGCACACTTTCGGTAAACAGTATTGTCCAAGGCCCACACTTCGTGTATCACAACTTACATATAAAATTAAAAACCTGTGAAAAGTTAAGCTCAATCGGTAATCAGAGGTTTTTTTTAAATGTTTGGATGGAAACGTATTCCTTGAAAATATAGGCTATTGCCATAATTGCCAGAAGGGAAGATGGAATCCACCCGGCATAATGCAGTGCATAAATTTGACACCTTTCAAGGAGTTGGTAAAGGATGGATGGATTTGAAATTTTTTGGGGGATCCTTCTGAAGAGGCACAAAGGCCAAGATGAGGGCAATATAGTCCATATCCAATCTCCAGGGCTTCCATTTAATTCAAGGCCTGAAGTTACTTCAGGTTTAGAACTTTGTGAACTAAAGAAAAATCTACTCTCTGGGTGGATAATATTTAGCAAGACAGTTCTCAAAGTAGCAAAGTCTACCTGGCAAGTAGATACACACATGTTGTGATCGCAAACCATCTAATTATATATTGATACCTTGCCATGCAATGCCTCAAATCCCATGAGAAAAGATAGTTATTTGTTACTTTCCCCAAAAATTACTAAGATGGAAAAAACAACAACAACTTATTCAGTACATATTACAATAATTGCCAGATGAGAGGCATAAATCCACCCTGCATAAATTTGACACCTTCCAAGTCATCAATCCTCTACCTATTCAGCTCTCTGATTAAATTTGTTTTGATACAAAGATGCAAATGATGCTTAGATTTAAGCCCCCCCCCCCCAACATCTCTGACATCTGGGCAGATTATCATAGAGACTAATTTCCGGCTGCTAGCCAACGTCCTATCCTAGTACCTTCTCTACACTGTCTATACCTGTGACTTCCTACTGCAAGGGGGTTCATGCAAGTTCACTTCACTTTACGGGGGTGGCAGGGTGGGGGGGGGGGGTTGCTGGTTAATGATGGAGATCAAAATAAGTTCTCCCTAAAGTCCCTTAAGTATTTTGATTTCATACGAAAACAAAAAGATGAAGTATAAAATGTTTCCAGATTTCCATCGTGGCAGTGAAAGATCTGTAGTGAATGTTTATAAACCACGATGGTTGGATCAAGCGTTGATGCCACTAGAGAGAAGTTACTCTATAGTCAAATTGCTTGCCAGTAAAAGGGGAATGACACCAGATCTGTGTGGTTAAATGGAATCAGAAAGGAGATTTTTTGTAGGATTGAGTGTTGGAGGTGGGGGGGGGGATTAGTTCTGTAATCTCGTCCTGAGAAGCAAAAAATGTAAAAGGGGTTATTGTGACAGGTACATCAGCGTGGAGTGTTCAGAAGCTTCTTTTGACTGAGCTGGGCATCCCAAAAGGATAACCTTTTTTCTCTGAAGATGTTGGTGTTAATTTTTTATACATGCGCAAATATATCTTGTTACAGCTCAAATGAAAAAATAAGGGCCTTTCAGCAAATGATATTGCTTGTATAGTGCGAGTGGTAGAATAGTTTGGCGTATTGATGACATTTCAAGTTCTAGTGGGATGCACACATCAAATTGTGGGTGGAATCCTTTCCTTGATCCACAGGTGTGCATGCAGGGATAGAAAAAAAAACTTCAACTTGTACATGTACGACGTTATCCCGATGGTCGGGAACCAATCGCAGGTGCAAGATTTCTCAGTTGTTGTGACCTAAGCATATTTTATCAGCGCGTTGCCGACGGTTTGTTGCAGCCGCAAGAAAATCGTAGGTCGACCTGAGGCCGGGAAGCAGCGTACATGTATGTAGATTTACCAATAGAGATTTCCCAACACTTCAAATCCATCGTGGGAAAATCAATGATTTCAGGAAAATTAAGGCTCACTACGACTACGACAAAAGGACGGGTCCATTCTAATAGCATCAGCCGTAGCTGTACAATTTGCATCCAATCAGCACTAACAACAAACCTTGTTACAAGTTTTACCTAGTACTCGCTAAACGAGTGTCCAAGCACTTAAAGGAGCACGTTGCCTTGGATCGGTCGAGTTGGTCTTTAAAAAGCGTTTGTAACCGTTTGTTATAAAATGCATATGGTTAGACAGATGTTGTAAAAGTAGAATAGAATGATCCACACAAACATGCCTCGAAATTGCATAGTTTTCCTGTTACCTCGTCGACTAATACGGTCGGCCATTTATGGGAGTCAAATTTTGTACTCCCATAAATGGCCGACTGTGTTAGTTCGCAAAGTAAAAGGAAAACCTTGCAATTTCGAGGCAAATTTGTGTGGATCATTCTATTCTACTTTTAAAACATCTTTCCAATCATATGCATTTATACGAACGGTTACAAGCGCTTTTTATAGACCAACTCGTCCGATCCACGACAACGTGTTCCTTTAACTCAAGTTGTTTGACTCACTGAGGTAATTCGCTCCAAATAAAGGCACGAGACACTATTGGTAATTGTCAAAGACCACTATTCTCGTTTGGTGTATCCCAACATATGCTTAAAATAAATATCTGTGAAAGTTTGGACTCAATTGGTCATTAAAGTTGCAAGAGAACAGTGAACAAAAAACACATGTTGCACAAATTTGTGTGCTTTTAGATGCCTAAAAAAGGCTTGGTCCTGAAGCAAGTCTTTTAATATTTGAATGAGAAATTACCTCTTTCTCAAAAACTACACAGAGGGAGCCGTTTCTCACAATGTTTTATACCATCAACAACTCTTTATTGCTTGTTACCAAGTAAGTTTTTATGCTAATAACTACTTTGAGTAATAAAAATTCATGAGAGTGCTACACAGTACTTTCCAAGTCCTTTCCAAGTCCTGTTGGATTTGAACCCAGGACCTTCCTCAAAACGAATGTTTAGATAAGGGAATCAAAGCGTGCTTGGTACTTGTTAGTTGTCCTCCTGAAACTTCCGCCGGGGAACTTGACAATGAGGTCAGGGGAGTGCCGGCTAAGTGTGGTGAAATGTTTAAACTAGTTTTTAAACACAATCAGGCCTGACCAAAGAAAGATGAAAAGGAATTAGCAAAATTTTTTACACATATTTGAAGGCTTCTAGAAATAAATGTTTTTCACAATTTCAAAATATTTTTGCAGTACTGGTCTGTATTCATTTTATTTGGTGATTGACTAAGGAGATATTGTTGCTTTGGCTGTTGCTACGTATACACTTATTTTGGCTGTATTACTGCATTTCTTGTAGATGGTTTCCTTTGGTAAAGAATAAATCCCCTTCCCTAAATAAAATAAATAAATAAAAGAAATACACAATTAAATCAGCGCCAAAATTCCCCCGACTGCCCTTGTGTACAAGTATGCATGTACAAGTATGCATGTAATTCAATCTCATACTTAGCAATTCAACAGTTTTCTTTAATCGCTGTTCATATAAATGTAAATATTTCATCTGAGATATCAGAAAAATAGAACTCCAGGTCTTTGGAAATGAAATGCCATCAAAGTCCCATAGGACTATGTTACTACACAGCTAGTGTGTATTAAAGCATCTCAAGCAAGGGATTGAAGATTGAGTACAAATCCCTTGTCAAAACAGCTATTAGTGCAGACTTTCCTTGTCCAGATGAATTAACAAGGGTTTGTTCTGGGAAAATAAGAGAGAGAGAGAGAGAGAGATGTTGCCATAGAAGAATAAGACCCTGAAGTCAGGGATGAGATTGTTCAGACTTTTGGCTGAATTCAGACTTTTTATGTCGTGAAGAAAACCAGACAATATTTTTTTTCACAAATAAAGAAATCCTGCTCATTGTTCTATATACTTCTCTTGTGCTTTGGATACTGTTTCCAAAAGCTCCTTGGAATCTATAACCCCAGGGGTTACCAAACGGTAGAAATGGCATCATTTCAACATACTGTAGCGTTGACCGGGGGTTGCAAGCACACAGTTGAAAATGACACAAGGATGTACAATTACTGACTTTTCTGTCCTTTTCTTTGGAGGTTTATTTACACACAACAAGTCATTAAATTACACGAAGCAGAAACTTAAACCAGAGGGCGCCCTCTCTGGCGAGCAGATTTACCAATCGGCCTGCAATCGGCACCGCAGTAATGACTCTCACCCCTGTGAAGTGCAGAACCAATAGATAGTTAAAGGCACTGGACACTATTGCAATTACTCAAAATAATTGTTAGCATAAAAACTAAATTGGTAGTGAGAAATGGAGAGCTGTTGGTTAATAAACATAAGAAAACGGCTCCCTCTAAATAAAACCCATATTTTTTGAGAAAGAGGTAATTTCTCACTCAAATAATAAAAGACTTCAGGCCTGAAGCCTTTTCCCGAAATCATCATCTTAAAGCACACAACTTCGTGTGACAAGGGTGTTTTTTCTTCCATTATTATCTCAAAACTTCGGCGACCAAGTGAGACCAAATTTTCACAGGTTTGTTATTTTGTGCATTTGTTGAGATATGTACACCAAGTGAGAATACTGGTCTTTGACAATTACCAAAGGTGTCCAGTTTCTTTAAACAAATCAAAGGTGTGGCAGTTGGAGAAATACAGAAAACAACCACAGTTGAACACAAAGTACAAAGACCTCACATTCACTTTTACTGACAGAGATTCCACTGGAGACTGCTGCGCTGCATTGGCGTTAATTGGCAGGGCTTAATGGAAATATATTTTCTTGCAGCTGATATCATGTAGATTACCAAAAAAATTACCAAAAACATGTACTTAAAGGCAGTGGCCATCTATCAGAAATACGCTCCATGTTCCTCGAACTCGACTGGTCAGTTATGGGGACAGGGCTTACTCCAACATAGCACCAAGACTCTGGAACTCACTTCCGGATTACCTCAGACAAATACACAACATCACTCTCTTCCAGCAGAAACTCAAAACACACTTGTTCTAATGCTTGCTGTAGTTTATTATTATTATTCTCTGTGTCATTGTTGATGAATGAATTTGATCTAGTAACAGAGGATTGCATTTGAAATATGTGATTGCCTGATTGTGAAATAATGCCTTGCTTCAAGCTTGCTGGACTCAGCTTCTTCTTTGTAAAGGAACTTGGCTGGATAAGCAGCGTTCTCAATCAACTCAAAATTCACCAAGACAAGAAAAAAATGTTTAGATGGTGTTTTGTCCGGCTAAACCAGTTTATTAATTCCTCAATTAATGACTTGGCTTGGATGTTTCTGTTCAGCAGAGTGTGGGTTGGAGTCCCTGTCATGACACTTGTGTCCTTAAGCAAGACACTTAAAGCCATTGGACCCTTTTGGTAAACAGTGTTGTCCAAGGCCCACACTTTGTGTACCACAACTTCTATATCAAATAACAAACCTGTGAAAATTTAGGCTCAATCGGTCATCGGAGTCGGGAGAAAACAACGGAAAAACCCACCCTTGTTTCCGCGTGTTTCGCCGTGTCATGACATGTGTTTAAAATAAATCTGTAATTCTCGTTAACGAGAATTTATATTGTTCTGCTGTTTTCTCAAAAAGTAAAGCATTTCATGGAATAATATTTCAAGAGAAGTCTTTCACCATTGCCTTCTGTAAACCCTGTAAGTTATTTGTAAATCTGTGAACTTTTATTTTTTTTTCTGAACCGAAGGGGTCCAATGGCTTTAAGGGCAGTGGACACTATTGGTAATTACTCAAAATAATTATTAGCATAAAACCTTATTTGGTAGGGAGTAATGGGGAGCTGTTGATAGTATAAAGCATTGTGAGAAACGGCTCCCTCTGAAGTGACGTAGTTTTTGAAAAAGAAGTCATTTTCCACAAATTTTATATCGAGACCTCAGAATTAGATTTCAAGGTCTCGCAATCAAGCATCTGAAAGCAAACAACTTCGTGTGACAAGGGTGTTTTTTCTTTCATAATTGTTTCGCAACTTCGACGACCAATTGAGCTCAAATTTTCACAGGTTTGTTCTTATATGCACATGTTGAGATACACCAAGTGAGAAGGCTGGTCTTTGAAAATTACCAATAGTGTCCAGTGTCTTTATCATGATGCTTCGTTAGGATGGGACGTAAAGCCATTGGTCCTGTGTGTTATGAAATGTACTTAAAAGAACCCAGTGCACTTACAAGTAAACCATTTCATAGTGCTAAAGGAGTTGGTCTTATACTTTAATTTGAAGGAACACGTTGCCTTGGATCGGACGAGTTGGTCTATAAAAAGCATTTGTAACCCTTTTTTATAAAATGCATAATGATTGGAAAGATGTTTTAAAAGTAGAATACAATGATCCACACAAGTTTGCCTCGAAATTGCGTGGTTTTCTTTTTACTGTGCGAACTAACACGGTCGGCCATTTATGGGAGTCGAAAATTTGACTCCCATAAATGGCCGACCGTGTTAGTTGACGAGGTAAAATGAAAACCGTGCAATTTCGAGGCATGTTTGTGTGGATCATTGTATTATACTTTTACAACATCTATCTAACCATATGCATTTTATAAAAAACGCTTACAAACGCTTTTCAAAGACCAACTCGACCGATCCAAGGCAACGTGTTCCTTTAAGCTACACAATACTTTGCAGGAAAATACTGAATGTAGAAGCGCCTTGAGCATCACTGTAGTGACAGATATGAGCGCTACATGTATATAGAAGCCACCATTATTATTATTACTAATGAAATCTTGGTTTTCACCTCTTTTTTCTAGAAATCTGCCCTTTGGGACTTTGGAATAGTTTTGCAATTGGACACAAAACACCATCCTTAAGGCACTTTGGGAATTTTCTTGGATTTTGTGAAACTTATTCTTAGTTCAGATTTGCCTGTAAATCCTTATCTGTCAAGTGGTTGCCCTTAGGGATAACCCAGATCGTACTCCTCCTTCTTATCGGTTATCCGTGACATCAGGTGCTTTTTTTCAGAACGAAACAGAAGGGGTTAGAAAAGGGTCAACAATGTCCCCATCCTACTTTCAGACGACAATCAAATCTTGGATGTCATTAAACTTCCTTCTCCTGTCCTCAATGTCCAAGTTAGTCTCCAGTCATGTCCACTGACAATATCCATTTATCTACGCTCCCCATCTTTCCTTTTTCAAAGAAGAAGAGTGTTAGACAAGCATTGTCGCACTAGTTTCCACCCATGTGATTTTCATAAAACCAAGTAAAGAAATGTCTTTAACCCTCTCTCTCCCTGCAGAGCTACGGTGCGGAGGCGGACAGGACTCTCAGTATACCCGGGGAAGACCTACAGGGAGTTTATTCTGCGCGCTCTTTTGTCGGATGGTACAATGGACTTCCGCAAGACAGTGATGTAAGATTCTTAAGGTGGTGCTTTGTAGTGAAACATTGAGGTCCTCGTTGAATTCCAATCTATGATTCATGTCACAATTCAATGCAATGGCATGGACAAAAATAGTATTATATAAAAAGTGAATGTTTATGAACAGTGCAAATATTTTCATGAGTTTAAATATGGAATATTTTTGAATGAGCTCAGAAGCTGAGTTAAATGGAACATTCCATCTTTCAACGAATGAAAGTATTCTCACTATTGCACGAATGAAAAATATTCATTGTTTGTTTTACATTATTTCGAGGAATGAAAATATTCTCACTATTGCACGAATGAAAAACATTCATTGTTTGTTTTACATTATTTCGAGGAATGAAAATATTCTCACTATTGCACGAATGAAAAACATTCATTGTTTGTTTTACATTATTTCGAGGAATGAAAATATTCTCACTATTGCACGAATGAAAAACATTCATTGTTTGTTTGACATTATATACATTAGATCTTTGTCATTTTTATTTGAGGATGCGACTTTCAAAACAATCAAAACGTACAATATTTTATTGTGACATTACACCCATTTCTGTTGGTTCTGCTTATTTGGATTCCACTATGACTAAGTGCGCTTTGTACTGCTATTTTGAAAACGGGGTACTGTAGTGTGGTATGTGCTTGCAGTAACTAAGTACTTCTCTGTTATCAAAAATACGCGCACGCAATAAAGTGGTGCGCCGTGTGCATGAAACAAAATGGATGGAACGCAAAATGCCTTGTGGATGGAACGAACCTGCGACCTCCAGATTAAATTTTCCCACTTTTAACCAGCTGAGCTATCAAGCCCTAATGTTGGCAGTCGTCCTGGTTTGTCAATGTCTTTGTTGGGGGGGGGGGGAAGACACTCGACCTGTAACTGTTGTGTTAGCAAGGATAACACCCATGTTTTCTAATACAACCCTGAGGTGATTCAACCCTTTACTCCAAATATCTAGTAAATAAAACTACAAACTTTTATGTGACATTTGAAACATCCTTTAAAGGCACTGGACACTATTGGTTAGCACTGTATATATTTGTGCAGCAAGGGTGTAATTTCTTTCAATTTTCTCCTTTGCAACTTCAGAAACCAATTGAGCTCAAATTTTCACAGGTTTTCTATTCGTTGCAATTACACTATACATGTATGCTGGGATATATCAAGTAAGAATACCGGTCATTGGCAGTTACAAAAGGTGTCCAGTGCTTTTAAAGAGTCAAGTCTTTCTTGCCAGAACAACATCTCCAATAAGAACACTTCGCAGTCGATTCATATTTATCATACACAATACACTGATCTTTACAGTTTAAAAGCCATGCAATTCCCCCTCCCCAAATGAACCAACCCAAAAGCCTAAAAAGCAAATTTAACCAAATTAAGTATCTGCCTTATTGGTTCCAATTACATGTGTTCATCATGTGCAGAAATGTGTGAACTTTTAACCGTCCAATTCAATTTGCACTGTGTTAGAATCTATACATCTAGCTTGTGTACACAGCGCCACATAAGGCAAGTGGAATGTGTGCTCTTGCCAAATGAACCAATTACACCCAATTCTCTCCGGATTTTTCCGTGTGAGACTTCTTTCAATATTTCAACCGATACGGCGTAAATCAGTGGACAAATTTCCACTAGCAATGCAGCGTTTGACACTCGCCGCCAATTGTCAAAGCTTCTTGTAATGTGCACGCTGAATCTACACATTAATCAATGGGCATTCTGCACAAAGTACAAGTGGAGATAATTGATCACACTTTGGGATCAGTAGTCAATGCCTGTGACTATAGGAACATATTGGTATCAAACTCAAATCAGTTAGAAAAAAACCATATTACATTTTTGGGGTAAGGCACCATATGCCATGCTGTGAGAAAACTGTAACAATTCCCCCAAGTAAAACCATAAGATTGAATATGGTGCAAATTTTGTTTTGGAAAGTGCAAAATTGGCTGCACTGAACTCACATTTTTAGCAATGTTCTAGTTGTGGTCTAAAGCATTCGCCTAAACCAGGCACTTGTATTTGAATAGATCATTGCAAGAATGCCCATTCCTCACCCAATTTCATAGAGCTCCTTATGCGCACAAAGTAGCCAAGCACAACAAAATTATCCTTGCTTGGATAAGATTATCGGCCAAAATACCATCTAACATGTACGGTTTTATGCTTAAGTAGGTTGGCACGGTTGGCTTGTGCGTAAAGTGCTCGCCTCTCACCAAGGTGACCCCGGTTCGATTCCCGGCCAGGGCCATATGTGAGTTGAGTTGTGCTTTGGTTCTCTGCTGTGCCACAAAGGTTTTCCAGACTATCCGGTTTTCCTCCCTCAGGAAAAATCAAACACTTTCGATCTTGGCTGTGCTCCATGGTCATAATGGGTTGATGTGGCTGGCAGCTGATGGCGCCCTTGCATGCCCTCGAACACGTTGTAGTAGCGTCCTTCGCAATTTAGCTCTAGCTGCGAGTAAGGATGATTAGCCCCCCAAATTATTATTAAGCAGGTCTTTGAAATTAAACCCTGCAGGCATACATTAGGCCAAGTAAGTTTCTATAGTTGGACATTCGGGAGCGGAATAAATACAGAATTTGTAGACATAGTTTATATTGGTGTATGCATAGTGCTTATATGCACATGTAAATGAACGCACTGACTGCAATGCGACCAATGGCTTTAAAATCAACAACTTAACTCTCAATTCTTTTAGCATAACTTTCCCTGACACGTTGTTTAACTTAACCTTTTCAAATGTTCAACACTGCATGTTTTAAGTCATTTTAGAATACAACGAAAACACCCAAATGAGTTTGGAACCTAAAGAAATACAACGCCAATAGAACAGCACTGTTTGTTCCCTTTTCTTTGATTGCAATGTTGCTAGAGGATAAGTTCGTTATCCTTCACTCTCTTGAGGAATACGGACAAATATAGTTCTCCCGCATCCCATGTGCCTCTTGCCCTTCGGCCTTGTTGCATATATGGGACGCAGAAGCACTATATATTTTATCTGTATTCAACCCGTCCCCTGACGATGCAAAGCATACATGATGTTTCACAGAGCTCATTACGCAGAAGAAGAAATTGTTTTAAAAAGTTATTTGCTTAGCGCATACACTGTATACAGAGTGGGCTAGTGTAAGCAGTTACCAACATTTGGTTACCAAAAATTTGCAACCGTGATAATTAGTTAGCACTGAGAATATTTGCCAAACAGAATATCACATCCTTTTCCTTTTTTCAAGATAAAAAGTTGTTTGCTTAGTGCGTACACTGTATATACACAGTGGGCTAGTGTAAGCAGTTACCAAACATTTTGGTTTCCAAATGGTCAACCATGATTATTGATACGCACTGAGAATAATTGCCAAGCAGTATAACACATCCTTTTTTTTATTTTTATTTTATTTTTATTTTTATTTATACCGTTGAGTATACTTTTGCTCAGCAGAAAGATTTCATTCATAATAAAATATTCTGCTAAATGATACAAGACACTGATTTATCATTGCTTGTTGGCCCTGAGCCCTGTGAAATTGGATCCAGGTTGTTTCAAACCTTTTACCCAATCACATCCCTGGTTTGTTTGATTCCACAGCTTAATCCAGATCTGAGTGGAGAAACGGCAGTTGTGATTGGTCAGGGGAATGTTGCTCTCGATTTGGCTAGAATCCTCATCACACCAACAAGTATACTCAAGGTAATTTTGCTAAAAGAAGTTTTGTCTTAAGAGTAACTATAAATATAAATATGAATAGTAAACTTGCGGGTACAACCATGAGTAAAATCTCTTTTGAAGGAGTGGTGGCTCTGAAAAGAGCAAGTTTGGTCTCAATGCTCGTCTTCAGGACAGTTTTATCTTGAATGCAGTATACATTGTACATAACATGCGCTAGGTCAATATATTAGTGCTTTAACACCTGAAGGGCAACCCGAAGCGGTTACTACTTATTTCTACAGGCATGCTGCTAGGTATGTTTGACAATATAACACATGCATGTATTTGACATAATGTAGCACACTGTAACAGTTTAAAAGGTGCTGTGGCAAAAACTTAATGCAGCCAACCATGGCAGAAACACCAGGGCAAACTCCTTCTCTTAATAACAATGTATCAATGCGCTTTACATTAGTGCCCTGGTCATTGGGCCAATAACATTCCTGTAATATTTCTCAGCTCCTTGAGAGTATACAGCCCCGGGCTGCCTTGGCGCTCCTAAGGCTCTTCAAGCACAATATCAACCTCAACCCTGGCAGGTACCAATTTATACCCCTGTGTGAAGAGAAGCAATTATAGTAAACTATCTTGCTCGAGGACCCAAGTGTCAGGACAGGGACTCGAACACACACTTGGATGACTTAACCACCATAACTTGCATTTAATGCTCTAGACCACTCGGCCGTGACACCCTTTTAAGTGCATGACACAACACACAGAACCAACAGCTTTACTTCCCATCCAATGGACAGAGCAATCACTTTTACTTGTCTTGCTGAAGGTGTTAAGACCGGGACTCACAAACCCCAAACCTTGGGTGATCAGAAACACCTGAGGATGAGTCAGGTGTGCTTGACCGCTCGGCCATGACACTCCTAATAAAACAGATAGTGCACCCCTATTTCTGGTCTTTTCTATGAACATTTTTAATGTCTGTTGTTTCAAAAAAATATGGATCTTCACAAGCGTTTTCTTAACTCGAACACCCTTGATAAACTTCCAGCAAACAGATATAACTCAGCATGCTCTGGATGCGCTGAACAAGTCACAACTAAAGAAGGTCCACCTGATTGGAAGGAGGGGTCCATTACAGGTGGCCTTCAGCATTAAGGAGCTGAGAGAAATGACTAAGCTGCCTGGATGCCGTGCTGAGCTCAACCCAAGTGACTTTGAGGGACTTCAGGAAAAAATACCAGGTGAGAGTTTTATCAGAGACGTTGAAATGAAATGGAAATATTGGGAAATGAAATGGAAATAGATGTAAATTATGATATTAAAAATGTACTTACTAGTAAAGCACAAATGCTTGTTGTTTTATACAGACAAAATTCAGTTGCACTGACCCAAAATATTCTGAGAGATTGATTTGTTACCAGACACAGTTCAAACTAGTTGAACAACTACATCGCTGTGGCATGACAAATGCTGCCAAAATGTTAAACCAGATTCTGAAGCTCAAACGTGCTTCTGGTCTGGGTCGTCGAAATGCATCCACAATAAATCATACTCAAACAATAAGATGAAAACCTCTGTGGTGTTGGACAGAAACCACAATTGAATCAATAGCGTTTCTCTGAGGATGCGTGTTCTTTCAAGCTCTCAAAGAGCACACGCAAATCTTAGGTCAATGCAAACCACCAAAGTACTGAGCAAATACTTTGACAAAAACAAGGAAATATGTCTGTAACTGATACCACAGGAGTACCTGTCTTGAAATTGTGAAGTCTGCCAAGTCTCAAACAAAAGAACCAAATAGAAATCTATAAAAATGAAATAAAAATGATACCACTTTGTCATGGAATGCAAGATAAGTCCAGCCAAGGAAAGCTGTTAATAGTTTTTTGTGAAACAGTGTCCGAGGTTTATTCTTACAAGTAACAATTACATATGTAGGTCAGATAGGAAGCCCAGGATGTCTCTCTCTGCGATGGAAAGAGAGAGAGAGAGACAAAAGAGGAGCTTATGAGCTGCTCTTTCTTGAGGCCCTTTATCACAAACACCTGATCTTGCCCGTCCCTCAAGAAAAACACCAGCATATTTGCTTTCAACAAGACAAAAATGATTTTTAAACGCTGAGAAGCTGTTCTAGGTTTTAATGAGGATTGCCATTTCTGGTCTGTATTGATAATTATAATAATTGTAATCATAATATAAATAATAAGACTTGTAATGCAGACGCATCTACCCTGCTGGGTGTTCAAGGCGCAGTAAAACCCACAAGACAAACAAAACAAAGAAAAATAGACACACACAAAATTAGTCCTTGAAAACCTGTGACATTAGATAAGTTTTGAGAAGAAGACAATATCTAAGATTAAGTGGTAGGGAGTTCCAGATGCGTGGCGCAGCTGAGGAAAAAGACCTGTCTCCCCATGAGCGTCGAGACTTGGGTTCAATGAGAAGAAGCATGGAACTTGTTATTACCATTCCAAGACTATAAACCAAGAGCCTGGAACTACACAGAGACCACAGAGGCCAGGGCCTTTGTTGCTCAGGGCCCAATTTCATAGAGCTGCTAAGCACACAAATTTGCTTAGCATGAAATTTCTTCCTTGATAAAAACAGGATTACCAACCAAATTTCCACGTGATTTTCTGGATAAGCAAACAACAGCTGAATACCAGTAACAAGAAATATGCAACAAATGGAAATTTTGTTGGTAATCCTGTTTTTACCAAGGAAGAAATTTCATGCTAAGCAAGTTTTTGTGCTTAGCAGCTCTATGAAATTGGGCCCTGGTCTTAGTCTTGGTGCAAAATTTTCTCACTGACAAAATGAAAAATGGCCTTGCCCTCTCTCATTAAAGTCAGGTTTTACGCCTGCATGTCTGGTATCCATTCCATACTTTTTCGGGGCTTCTGTAGTAATCGTTTTCCTTTGAAAAATATCATCGTTGATAAAACCCTGACTTGGCAAAAGAAAGGCAACGAAGACTTTAATTAAGGCTTTCAAAGGCTTTAATTAAGGCTTTTAATTAGAACCGGGATTGGTTGTCTTTCTTGCGAGCAAATGTGAGATTTGTCGGGAGTATAATGTTTGCAGTTCACGTGTACATCTGTTTTTAGTACTGTGGGTTCTGAAAAGAACTGGTGGTTGACAACTCAACATTTCACAACAGAAATGTTGGTGAAATTTGTTCCTGAGAGAAAATACACCCTTTGAACATCTCGTTATTTGGGCATCCTTTATTTATTATATCAAAAAAAGAACCTGTATGCCAAGGACCAACACAAAAAGGGTGTAATTTCAGTAAATAGAGGACAACAAGTACCTTGTGGCAAAATTTCTTAAGAACACAATAGCCATTCATGGAGCAACAGAAAAAAATTGTTCTCTTTAGCATGCCATTATTTACTCTCTCAACACTTGAGTGTGCTTGAGAGGAAGTTAGCTTGAAGCCCATCACCTTTTCACTGGTATTATGTGGACAGAGCGAGTCTATCAGATATGCCGTTAAATTCATACTCACTTTTCCCGAACTAGGTAAATGACCGCGCGGCCTGTGCGATTCCTTGGAGAGAAAAGATTACACTGTAAGGCATGCGTTGGCGATAATTCACTGCGAGGATACCTAACTCAAGTGCCTACTGAATTAGATTTTGGGATTTGCTGTCATGTAAATCAATAATTCAATATATAAGAACAAGATAAGTTTATTGGTAATTTAACATCATAAATCAGATTATGCAGTGTCCAGAGATAGCGCAAGGAGTGTGGGAAAGACAATATTCCAGCTGCACAACACAAATTAATATGTTTTTTTAAAAAGCGTTTGGCTTAGGCACTCTGCTTTATTATTCGCTGTGCCATTAGTGATTAGGAATTGTAATTTAAAACACCAGTTGAAGTGCTTTGCAGCTTCGCTTGAAGTACATAAATGTATAGGATGGACTTTCAAATTGATAAATCAAAAGCATTTAAAAGTTGTGTATTAATGCATCGGGGGATAATAAATTTCATTCTAGTTCCACCCTTTATAGGGAAGGTACATGTTTGGTAATTGTCAAAGACCAGTCTTCTCCCTTGGTGTATCCCAACATAAGCATAAAATAACAAGCCTGTGAAAATTTGGGCGCAATCGGTCATCAAAGTTGCGAGCAAATGATGAAACAAAAAACACCCTTGTTTGATGAATTTGTGTGCTTTCAGATACATAGAAATAAAATACTTCTAGCTAGAAGTATTTTATTATTTTAGTGAGAAAAGACCTCTTTCTCAAAAACTACAGTTCTTCAGAGGGAGTCATTTTCCACAATGTTTTATACATGTACTATCAATTGATCTCCGAAGCTCGTTACCAAGTCAGTTTTTGAGTTAATATTTGTTTTGAGTAATTACCAAACGTGTACACCGTACAATAACTATAACTAATTCTTATACAGTGCATTTCACAATATCGTCTCAATGCGCTTTACATTATAGTGCCCTGGTCATTGGGACAATAACATTCTTGCATCATGTCATCTTTCTCAGCTCCCTGGGGAGTATGATACAGCCCACAGGTGTGGTGGCGCTTGTAACTTTTTCATACACAATAACAACCTCTGCCCTCGCAGGTACCCATTTATACCCCTGGGTGAAGAGAAATAATTAAAGTAACCCATCTTGCTCAAGGACACAAATGCCATGACCGGGATCCGAACCCACACAACAACTTGTATTTGATGCTCTTAAACTACTAAACCAAGACATTATTTTATCTGAGTCGTGCTGACCCAGGACCTCTGTAATGGGATTCAAACATATGAACTACAATGTAGCTTGCAAAATATAATGTTGATTACTGCTTTATATCTACAGAAAGTTAATCAATTGAACCGCACACTGCTTAGGCATAATTTCTGCTTATCATGGTCTAAATCTGTTTGTGGAAACTCGATTTAGAATTCAGTAAACCTCAGCTTTTGTATCTCAAATGGTTTGCGGCAAGTGTCTTTGTTGTACACACTAGACAGCATCTAAATTAAATTAGCTTTATACTTGAGACGATTCCATTCCACACAAACACAGACCTCCAAGTGTGATATCCTCATTCAGTCAGTTAAAAAAAAGAAAAACTCCTTGTGCAAAGGCCATAATTATATTAGAGATGACTATTTTTTTTTTTTTGGGGGGGAGGGGTGTCAAATCCCACTTAGGAGAAAGATTTGAGAGAACATGAGTAAAAAAGACAGCTAGGAATTTCAGTCGAACATCCGCAACTGGTGATGCTGGAAATTCTGTTCCAAACATTATTATTTTTTCCCGTTAAAAACTCCTTACGCCTGGAAGGCCATAATTACGTTAGAGATCTGTTTTTGTCCTGCAATCCTGCACAGTTTTGTTTTATTTTATTTTGTTCAGGGGAGGGGTGTCAAATCTCTTTCTACCTCTCTTTCCAGGGCGAAAGACTGCGAGAGAGAACAAAAAACACCCAGGAATTTCAGTCACAGTTCAGCAACTGTTGATGGTGGAACTTCTGTTCCAAACATCTTTTTTTTTATTAACTTCTAATGCAAAGGCCATAATTTCTATAGAGATTTTTTTTGTCCTGCAATCCTGCACAATTTTGTTTTATTTTATTTTATTTTTTTCGAGGGGAGTGGTGTCAAATCTCTCTCTATCTCTCTTTCCAGGGCGAAAGACTCCGAGAGAAAAGAAAGAAAAAAAACCACCCAGGAATTTCATTTACAGATCACCAATTGGTTACGCTGGAATTTCTGTTTCCAAACATCAGCGACACTTGATAGGGAGGGACACTGCGGGGTTAAAGTGGTTAATAATAAAACACGCAGTCGTACTCTCGTAGGTAATTGGGGGCATTAGGCAATTGTCAGGTTGTAATTGGGGTTGTTGGGTTGGGGAGGTTGGCAGGATATTTAGAGCTTACAGTGCTGTTGTGTGGAGACAGAACTTGTTTGTGAGAACATTTGAAAAGCTGAAACAGTTGGGTGTAGATGAAAGATTGGTATTTAGGAGAAGTGAGGGTTGTCTCTATACAGATATAACATTGTTCTTGACAACATGGTTGCCAAGTTGCTACTGCACAACACAGGCCTGATATTTCATGGAGGCAACAAAAGCAATTGCCTCGATGCCCCCTGGTCTGCTGGTCATATTTGCCCTGGTGCCCTTTAAATGCTCCAAATAGAAATTTACAGTTTTTCATAGGATAACCTTTACCATGGAGAGGAAAATGCCTTGGTGGCATTGCCCTTTAAAAACTGAATCATGCAGGCCTGACAACATGCAGTGTGTGTGTGGAAGGTTGCTTGATAATCATTGGTAGGGGCACATTCTTATATTGACTAAGGTTAATTATAAAAGAAATTGGAACAGTGATTTTCAACATGGTGACTGATCCAAATCCACTCTTAAAGCCATTGGACACTTTCGGCAAACAGTATTGTCTAAAGGCCGACACTTCGTGTATCACAACTTATATATAAAATAACAAACCTGTGAAAATTTAGGCTCAATTGGACATCGGAGTGGGGAGAAAATAACGGGAAAACCCAACCTTGTTTCCGCATGTGTTCAAAATAAATCCGTAATTCTCGTTAGCGAGAATTGATAAATGTTTTAATGTTTTCTCGAAAAGTAAAGCATTTAATGGAATAATATTTCAAGAGAAGTCTTTCACCATTACCTTCTGTAAACCCTGTAAGTTATTTGTAAATCTATAAACTTTTTCCTTTTTTTTCTGTTCCGAAAGTGTAAAATGGCTTTAAAAAGTACATGTGTAGAGTCATTAGTTGCTCTTTGTCAGCAAAATGCTACACTAAAAGTCACATGTATGTGAAATGAAAGTTTAAATGGAATACAGTGTCATCATGTTGAGACAACAGAATCAAGAACTTGTTCTGCATTTAGTGACAGTGGGTACCACCTCACCTCTGGCTGCAGCATTCACAAATGGCCCACAAATTTGAATCTGCAAAAGTTTGGGCACTTCATCAGATGAAACAGTTTCACAGGGTGTTGCTTTATATAACAAGCTGGCTTTTAAATAAAAACAAAAACACAATTTTTTTTCAGGTTCAATATCAAAGCATGGTGTGGTTAGACATGTTAGAGGAATTCAGTGGCATGATCGCCTCGTGCAGATGTACATTGTTAATAAAAACAAGCCAAACTAAGTGAAATGCAGGAGAACATCACGACTAAGGCTACTAGTTATTGAAGCTCATTCGCCAAACTTAAAAACAACCTGACAATTTCCCCAAACCAGGTTGATTGGTTTGGCAAAACGAACAGAAAAGAATATGAACAGAAGTAGAATTTGACTAACAGAGTTCAACCACCCGTACACAATTTCTGAATTTCCGATTAAAATATGTAACAAGAATACCTTTGCGTTCCTAGAGGTTGCTAAGCCAGACCGAGAGCTATACGATACAGCTACGCTGGATTTTAATAGTCTGAGGAATTCAGATGGAGCTTTCACTTGTGACCGATAAAGTCATTGTACCCGACATCATTCAAATCTAACTTGCAAATGGCTTGTTACATGTAGCATTTGGAGATTTCTTCATGGTTTGCCTGTACCCTGGCTGCACTGACTGTGCAGTGTAAGTCTCCTCTTAAAGGCATTGGACACTATTGGTTACTACTCACAATAACTTTGAGCATAAAAAGATACAGTACTTGGTAACGAGCAATGGAGAGAGATCATATAAGACACTGCTCTAGAATTGCAAGGGTCATGGGTTTGAATCCCACCCGAGTAATATGCCTGTGATATTTTTTCAAAGGACTCGGGGGGAAAGTACTGTGTATACAGTGCTAAAACTCATCGATGAATATGGGTAAAAACCAAAGTTAATACAAAACATTGTTAGAAATGGCTCCCTCTGAAGTAATATAGTTTATGAGAAGAGGTAGTTTCTCACGCAAATAATAAGACTTCAGGCCTTTTGTTATGCATCTGAAAGCACACAAACTCGTGCAACAAGGGTGTTTAATTCTTTCATTATTCTCTTGCAACTTCGATACATACTGTATGTTGGGATAAACCAATTCTGGTCTTTAACAATTACCAAAAGTGTCCAGCGCCTTTAACACTTTATTTGCTATGTATCCAGAAGACAAGCTTAAGGCTTTATGCCCTTCTTCCAGACACACAAAGTAAATTTTTTCCCCTAACAGAAGGCCAAAAGCAATCAATTGGCTCCTGACAAAATACATGTAAAAAAAAGTACGGCACTGCTGTTACATTTCTGTTGTTAGAATTACCCCACAGACATGTTTCTCATTCACCATTCACATGCAGAATTTAACCTTCTGTTAATGACTACAGGACTTGTTAAAAACAGAACACTGATTAAACTTTCATTTTCCTGAAACACATTCCTGCACATTAATTCCTTTTTACGCCCTTTTTCAAGTGAAGTTGAGTAACTTCCTTCTTCTGGGCACACAATGAATTATTAACAGTAGTAAAATTGAGTTTTGTTGGGTGGGAGGACATAATGCTTACAGCGCATTCAGGTCACATGACTGGGCGTTGGCTGTAAGAATGCAGCAACGCGGTAATAGTTGTCATTTCTAGTTCAATGAAGCATGGCCCCGTAGAAAGCTTAAAGGCAGTGGACACTATGGGCATGGGTAATTACTCAAAATAATTATAAGCATAAAACCTCACTTGGTGACAAGTAATGGGGAGCTGTTGATAATATGAAACATTGTGAGAACAGGCTCCCTCTGAAGTAGTGTAGTTTTCGAGAAAGAAGTCATTTTCCATGAATTTGATTTCAAGACCTCAGAATTAGATTTTCACTTCTCGAAATCAAGCATCTGAAAGCACACAACTTTTGTGTCAAGGATTTTTTTCTTCCATTATTCTCTCGCAGCTTCGACGAGCTCAAATTTTCATAGGTTTGTTATTTTATGCATATGTTGTGATACACCAAGTGAGAAGACTGGTCTTTGACAGTTACCAATAGTGTCCAGTGTCTTTAAGCAGAACAGAGCAGAATGAACAGCATGCCCATCTCGTGTGACAAGGTTTTTTATTCTTCATTATTATCTCGCAACTTTGACGACCAATTTAGCTCAAATTTTCACAGGTTTGTTATTTTATGCATACGTTGAGAATGACCAATACTGTCCAGTGTCTTTAAAGGCAGTGGACACTATTGGTAATTACTCAAAATACCTATTAGCTGAAAATCTTACTTGGTAAAAGAGTTATAGGTAGAGGTTCATAGTATAAAACATTGTGAGAAACGGCTCCCTCTGAAGTTACATAGTTTTTGAGAAAGAAGTAATTTTCCAAATTTTGATTTCGAGACCTCAGAAACCTCATTTTCCATATCCACCAAACTCCTGCTGTGTTAATTCAATAACTTCTTATTCACACACACAGTTATTTAGGTCTTATTTCCCCATGGAAAACGCTTTGAGTAACCATAGTATTTCTCATCAACTGAAAAGCTCAGGAGTGTTTGTTGAAGGTATGCAACTCCATTCAATTTAAAAAACCAGAATATAATTTAATAATAAACGAAAAGAATCAAATTTGTGGTTAAGCTTCACCCCTTCAGGGCATCCAAGTCTTGTTTACTGACACTTTGGATTGATTTTCACTTAACTCAGAATCATGTTCAGTAGCCACTTTTCTCTCTTCAAAAGGCCACTTGTAATTGGTCAACACACTTAACGACGGGCTCTTCATACCCCCCTTAATTCATTCCATCAAGGACCTGTCAGACAAACAACATCAACACAACCATGTGTTAAATAACTCTGCGAAGAGTCAGCAGGAATATTTGTAGAGCGAAGAATAAAATAGAGCGGGGGATTTTTTTTTAACGTCAGCAAAAGTGACAGAGTGAGAACGAGTACAATGAGCTTGTTTAATAAATGGCCCCACTTGAAGTGGCGCTGTCAGAACAGATCAGGCTTCAATAAAGGAAATAGAAAAACATTAAAAGGAAGAGAAACAAATTGTGGATACGCGTATCTAGTTTCTGCGTTTTTTCATTCCCTAGTTTCTATTAGCTTGCTCTGGCAACACCAGCATTTTCGCCTGGCAGATGCCAGTTTAATTCCCTCCAGTGCAATGAAGTCACAAGGAGCAAATAGTTGTACAGCGATAAGAAAATGTTCACAAGAAAAGAGCATTGTGGAGCATTTAGTTATTTATTTGGTCTGCTTTTATTATATATAACAAGAAATGAGGGTTTGTCGAGCAAGTTTCGCGGCTGATTTTCTTAAAGGCTACTCAACAATAAACTTAGTAATTTGTAATGGTTTATATTCCCCGTGAGTCCTCTTGTTAGCAAGAGATAATCTTCTTTATGTGGCCGTAAACTCTTTCATGCGCCGACGACCGGTCACTGGGGACCGGTTGAAATCTCTTCAGAAAAATAGATGTAAAACAAACAAAAAGACCGCACGGCCACACAATCTTCAGAATGGGAAAGAGGACTCTTGAGGGTGCTGTTGTGTGACCTATGTTTTGGGTCGCCATTTGCGAAAAGAAAAAAAAACATTTGACAAATTGAGCTCATCAGTCATCACAACACCAAGAAGTCATTTCTGATCTCCCTTACGAAAAGTCAAAGAAATTTGGAAGAAATAGCTTATTTATTCATGTCCTCTAGTTGTCAATAAAATGTGCTGTTCAACTTGTAATTTTCTTATTTTTGAGAGAGCAATGACTTTTGTTGTTTTTAGTCCATCCATAATATTCTTATTTTGAATGGAAAAACATTATTATAAAAGTTGCATTGCAAGTTTTTGTATTATTTAATTTTTTTTTTAAAACAAAATAGTCCCAGAGAGTGTTCATATTTTGTGTTATCAATCATGTTCATAAAATAACCACCCCCTGACAACACCAGAACTTGAGTTTGCATTTTGTACTAGTCAGCTCCGCAATGACACCCCATAAGAACCCATTTATCTATATTATATGGCTTTGAGAAGCATGACTTGAACACGGGAGAGTTGCAGCATATTTTAACACTGTTTGCATACCCAAGTGTTGGACACTGGAAAGCTCTTTTCAAAAAAAGGTCCTCGTGTCGATATCTTACTATCATTTCTGCAACGGTGTTTGCTGATCATGTAATTCTCTCACACAATGTTGTTGACTCGAGTCAATGACTTGGACTTGAGTAAGACTCAAGTCGCCAATTTCACTGACTTGTGACTTGACTTGCATGACTTGGGGGAAATGACTTGTGACTTGACTTTACTTGCGGACAAATTATACAAATGACTTAAATTCATTTGATTTTATGACAACGCAATTAAAATAAATGTTGCAAACTTCAGTCTTTGGCAAGTGCATGCTATTTAAGGTTGAATGTTAAATATGCTCTAAATCATGGATTGAAGTTATTAATTGGTCTTGCAATGTTTTGTTATTGTATTTGTGACTTGAAAAACATCTAAAAACACATCTTTTCAAACAGGCATTTGATTCAATGGTTTAATTATTGAGTTTTTTTTTAGTTACCTTTTAGGATGTTTTCTTAAATATTGCATTTGTATTTACTATGGTATTCTATACCACATGTTCTAGATTTCTTTCAACTTAGGTTTACTTAAAAAAAAGTTGTTAATGTTTATTACTTTAATGCTTTTGTTTGTATTTTAGCGCCATGAGCACTTTTATGGACTTTGTGCGCTTTATAAGTTTTCGTTATTACTATTATTAATATTATTAACTTGTGCAAAAAATGACCTGTGACCTGACTTGACTTGATCAAAAATTACCTGTGACTTGACTTGACTTGAGCAAAAATTACCTGTGACTTGACTTGACTTGAGCAAAAATGACCTGTGACTTGACTTGACTTGAGCAAAAATGACCTGTGACCTGACTTTACCTTGAGCAAAAATTACCATTGACATGACTTGAGCAAAACTTACCTGTGACTTGACTTGACTTGACTTGACTTGGCTTGAGCAAAAACGACATGTGACTTGACTTGACTTGACTTGGCTTGAGCAAAAACGACCTGTGACTTGACTTGACTTGAGCAAAAATGACCTGTGACCTGACTTGACTTGAGCAAAAATTACCTTTGGCTTGACTTAACCAAAAATGACCTGTGACCCTGACTTGACTTGAGCAAAAAATACTTGGTTCTGAAGAACAATGCCAGTCTCACATCTACCCTTTAAATTTTGGTGGAAGATCATCCCTCTTCTGTGAGCAATTTATGGCAACTCTGCCTGATTGGCAATTCACAGGGCATCTGAGAGCACCCTGCATCTTTTTTTATTTATAACTTCTTGAATACAAGACAAAAGTCAGTCTTGGCTGCACCTGAGGGTAATATAATTTAAGAGATCATGAAATGCTGAGTTGGTGCATCTTGGGAATAGTAACCCGATAAAAACTGGAACATCGGGGTGTCTTTCGGCAATGAAGTTGCTTTCTTCTCTCCTTTTTTATTTTCGGGTGTGATGAATCTAATGTTGCTTTGTGCCGTTTGATTTCTCATACATGTAGATATGGTACACATGGGAGACGTTGAAAAGTCCATCTTGGAAATAAAATGCTATAGTCTTACTGGATTAAGTGTGTTACTGAAGACACTCCTGCATTAAGTTGTTTTTCTTTCATCCCCGCTGGGTTTTGCGACGGCAAGACCCGCAAGAGAAATATGATTTTGAAAGGGTGCCTCATGTGACAGGCTTGCTTTTCTCTCACTACATTCTATTATTTTGTTTTGCCGGTTGTGTTGGTAGCTATAGCAGTTATACTGTATTATTAGGGGTACATTTACATCACAAGGGAAATATTGAAGGTAGTTGAGGCGAATTAAGACATCAAATTTGTATGTTATGGACTCACCAAACCTTAGTCCCATGGGTTATAGTAAGGGGATCCTTCATCACTCTGAACGACATGCAGGGCTACAATGGTAACTCAACATCCCAAACTTGTTTGATTCTGTGATAAAGGTTGACTGTCCAACTCTATGAATAGTCTGGCAAGACAGCCTTTGATCCTCACTCAGACAAAATTCACATGAAGCAATTGTTTGATTTTTAAGAAATTGGTATCCTAAAAGAGTGTGTTAGTGCTGGGTCTTAAGTTATGATGTGCATCACTCAACATCAAATACCTTTTCCTTTTAGCCTAATGAAAGCAATTTATGACTTCTGAAATGATTTGAGCAATAGGTTTATTGGTTATCTAAGTGTCTACATACATTGGATTGTGCTGAGAGAATACACTAAGGTGTTCAGTCTGCTCTGTTCTGATTAAAGGCTCTAGACACTATTGGTAATTGTCAAAGACCAGTTTTCTCACTTGGTGTATCTCAACATATGCATAAATTAACAAACCTGTGAAAATTTTAGCTCGATTGGTCATCGAAGTTGCGAGATAACTATGAAAGAAGAAAAAACACCCTTGCCACACGAAGTTGTGTGCTTTCAGATGCTTGATTTCGAGTCCTCAAAATCTAATTCTGAGGTCTCAAAATCAAATTCGTTGAAAATTACTTTTCTTCTCGAAAACTAAGTAACTTCAGAGGGAGCCGTTTGTCACATCATTTCATACTATCAACAGCTCCTCATTACTCGTTACAAAGTAAGATTTTATGCTAATAGTTATTTTGCGTAATTACCAATAGTGTCCACTGTCTTTAAAAGTCTCTGAAAAACTGCCTCTGCACCTAATCTTCTCTGTCGTTCTTATTCATTAGTGATGATTTCCCCCAAGACAAAGAAAGTGCAGCAAAACCCTAGCAGACCGGTAAAGGAACACTCCAGGAAAATCCTCCTCTAATAAAGGCAATTTTCCACTTTCAGGAGGGGTGGCTGTGTCCTAGAAAAAAAACCTAACCTTAGGAAACCCGAGACAAAGGGATGAAGACAGAAGAAAAAAAACCTTCTTATTTATTGAAGCATTTCTGTACTTGCAGAGTTGCCCCGTTCCAGAAAGCGCTTGACTGAGCTGATGATCAACAGCGCCTTGGAGCCACCGTCAGTGATGAGCCAAGATCTTTCCGGCAAGACATGGACACTGACATTTCAACGAAGTCCGGTGGAGATTCTTCCGTGTCCCAAAGATGCGAGTAGAGTTGGTGGCATCCGGCTAGCGATAAACAAGATCCAGGTATGTATCTTACGTAGATCCAGGTAAGTATCTTACGTAGAGGATGCACTTATCCCCAACTGTGTCACCCTAATCCATCAAAGTCCAACGGCAGGTTTCCGATTGGTTTTGATGGACTGAATACTGCATTGCCAAATAAACCTTTTAAAGGAAGAAAGTATAAATAATAGTAAACTTGCGGGTCTACCATGTGTGAATCTCCTCAGTGGGAGTGTTGGCTCTGAAAATTACAGGTGTTGTTTCTTCCTAAATAAACCTTGAGTGGTGGATGCCAGACTTTATCTTTGTGAGCAAACTTGAATTGTTGATTCTGATTGGTCAATCGAGTCACATAGCAACAAGAGTGTGATATAAACCTTCCACATCGTGCTGTTTTAACTCCGGGTATTGCGCTCTTTTATGCTTTGTGTCAAGTTTGCTTGAGAATAACTTTGTTGTGATCACTCAAACGGTGAATCAGCGTATACATGTATGTACAATGTACATGTATAATGTACAACATGTAGAACACAGAAGAGCTATTCGGCCGAGTTGATTTGTGGCGCAGATGTGCTATATTTTTCCATATTTCACTCGCCCTTGTTTGATGACAAATGGTATACCCAGGGTGTTGAGTTTCTATGTGTCAAGTTTTGTGAATGTTTGTAATGATTTTAGAAAAGGAACCGAAGTGATAATGTAACGTCTTGGTGATACAGGTTTGTAGGGTGTCATGGCAGAGTGGTTAAGAGCATTGAATTCAAGTTCTGGTGGTTGAGTCATGGGATTGTGGGTTCGAATCCCGGTCGTCGCACTTGTGTCCTTGAGCAAGATGCTTTACTATAATTGCTTCTCTTTTCCCAGGTGTATAAATGGGTACTTGCGAGGGTAGAGGTTGATATTGTGTATGGGAAAGCTTGCTTACCGACAGCAGCTTTGGGCTGTATAATCCCCAGGGAGCGCATGAGAAAGATTAAAGAAATGTTATAAGGACCAGGGGCCGATTTCACAAAGAGTTAGGACTAGTCCTAACTTAGGACTAGTCCTAGGAGATAATCAAAACGCATGGCTAGTCCTAAGTTAGGACGGGTAACTCATCCTAACTCAAGATAAGACTAGTAGTAGCTTAACTCTTTGTGAAATCCACCCCAGCGCACTAATAAAAATCATATTGATACGTTATTGTGAAATGCGCTATATATAAGAACTAGTATATTTGTTGACTAGCATGCAGAAGTGCACCTAGAATGACTACAAAAAGGCCACTAATAAGTGTCTTTTGAGGCTAAGTCGGTTACTCACATAGATGTGCAACCGTGGTCAAATGTTGGCTAGTCAAATCATGTTATGCATGCACTGTATGACAAGCCACATGGACATGTATCTAATGGAATGATAGTACAGGAGGGCACTATCCTGTTGTTATGCAAGTCATTGCGTGTTTCTGCTGCTTGCCCCAAAACATGCTACTGGTATTGCAGGTTCTGAAGCTGGCTTACTGTCCTTAGTATTTGAAGATTGTATATAAAAGCCTTGGATCAAACTATTAAACTTTTATTGCATAAATTTATCAGAGTTGATAGCTCAGGTATAGCGCCGGCAGGTCATTCCGGAGGTCGCTGGTTTGAGTCCCACTCTAGTTATTTTTTCTTTGTTCAACCCCAAATCACTTAAAAATTACTTCCGCTCAAATTCCCTTGTGGTTTGTATTATTTCATAAGATATCAAAGAAATACTGTTTCCATTCATCTTGTGTCATGTAGGCGTGGTTTATCGTGGATTCATGTCATACTTCATGTACATTACTTACAGGGATATAGCTAATCACTGTTTATTAAAAATGATTCATAAATACCTCAGACAGTTTCCCTATTACTATTGGTGGAGAGCGCATCACGTGGGTGTGTATAAACCTTTGTTTATGACCAGTAAAAAAGTGTTAACAACATGGGCGTGACACGCGAGTAGCACCTGTGGTTATAAGACAGTTTCTTCATTCCTATTGGTCGAGAGCAACGGCTGAAACAGTTGTGCCACATCACACGATACGCGTGGCGCGCACAGCATTCCCTTATAAGGAGTTGTTTACCCGATGGGGCCGAGGGCCTTAACATTTCATTGCTGGAGGGGTGTTGTGTTGAAAGAAATCATTGAACAATTATAATGTTTGCATTTATTTTACTTTTTGATCAAAAGTGTTGTTTTTTTTTACCGAAAAGGTATTTATGAATGGGAATCAAAGTGTGTTGAATCGGTTTTCAACTAGTGGTTTAAACCCGCCGAGGCATGGTTCTTGATAATTTACCTTGACTTCGTCTCGGTAAAATTATCAAGAACCAGGCCTGGTTGGGATTAAACCACTAGTTGAAAACCTCTTTACCACACATTGATTCCCTTATTCATGTCATGTACTTACAGGGATACAGCTAATCACTGTCTATTAAAACTGATTAAAAAAATCACACAAAACTCTACACAGCAAAGTAGATACATGTACACATGGTGTCCGGTAAACTGAATATACATTGATACCTCGCCATGTAATGCCTTAAACCCACATTACAATTACATTTGATGTAAGCCACCATTCCATCAGGATCATAGTGATAATAGAAATGATTATGGAGAGAAATGAGTTTCAAGAGCTTTACAGATTTCCTGATCAATGGAGGAAGATTGTTTCAACCCATTGGGCCAGCTACATGTACAGCTATGTGTACACTGAAAGCTTTCAGACCAAGAACTTTGTTTGCTCAGAACATTCTTGGGAGAGTGATGGAGGAAAAACATGTGGAGGAGTGTATTAAAAGAAATTAAGCATTTTTTAAAGCACACTTTCCTGAAACCATTCAACCAAAAGCTTAAGTTAAGTTAAAGTACTGTCAAATTGTGCGAAAATACCAACTTGTACTAACACACCTTAAAAATTTGACCTGTATTGAAGATAGCGTTGCTGAAGACAGGTACTTGTACATGTATGTATTTTGGTTTGCAGTAACACCATGTGTGTATCTACTTGCCAGGTAGAGTTTGCCAGGAGACTGTCTCCTGACG